>NW_005187732.1:71853-81513 GCF_000239375.1 Pundamilia nyererei
TAAAGGTTTAACTACAGCCAGCTTGAAGGCTTGTGGTACATAGCCGATTATTAGAGATAGGTTGATCATATTTAAGATCGAAGAATTAATTAATGGCAGGACTTCTTTGAGCAGTTTTGTAGGAATGGGGTCTAAAAGGAATGAACATTAGACCGGTGGACATCTGTGCTTTGGTCTGATGAGTCCAAATTTGAGATGTTTGGTTCCACTTGCTGTTTCTTTGTGCAATACAGAAAAGGTGAATAGATGGTCTCTACATTCATGGTTCCCACCGTGAAGCATGGAGGAGGAAGGTGAAGATGCTTTGCTGGTGACAATGTTGGGCATTTACTGAAAACTGAAGGCACACTGAACCAGCATGGCTACCACAGCATCCTGCAGCAACATGCCATCCTATCGGGTTTGCCTTTAGTTGGACCATCATTTATTTCTCAACAGGACAATGACCCCAAAACACACCTTCAGGCTGTGTAAGGGCTATTTGACCAAGAAGCAGAGTGATGGAGGGCCGCACCAGATGGCCTGGCTTCCACAGTCACCTGACCTAAACCCAATGGATGGTTTGGGATGAGATGGACCTCAGAGTGAAGGCAAAAAGGCCAGCAAGTGCTCAGCATCTCTGGGAACTTCTTCAAGACTGTTGGAAAACCATTTCAGGTGACGACCTCATGAAGCTCATAGAGACAATGCCAAGAGTGTGCAAAGCAGTAATCAAAGCAAAGGGAGGCTATTTTGAAAAACATGTTTTGACTTATTTCACACTTTTGTGTTCACTACATAAGTTGATGCTTTCAGTGACAATCTACAATGTAAATAGTCATGAAAATAAAGAAAAAAGATTAAATGAGAAAGTGTCCAAACTTTTGACTAGTAATGTACATGTGGAGGGGAAGAAATCTAGGAAAGATGGCAAGGGACTTTTTAATCTTGGAGAGTGAGAGGATGCCTGAAAAATGGAGAAGTGTAGCTACTGATTTAGAAGAAAAATGGTAATGTGCAAAGCTGTAGTAACTACAGAGAGATAAAGCTGATGAGCCATACCATAAAGCTACAGGAAAGATGTGCTGAAGACTTGCTGAAGCTAGGTTAAGAACAGAGGTGACGATCAGTGAGCAGCAGTATGGAGAGTAAGAGCACTACAGAGGTGATGTTTGCTTTGACAGTGTTGATGGAGGAGTTTAGAGAAGGTCAGAAGGAGTTGCACTGTGTTCTTAAGGATCGAGAGAAAATATAGGATAGGTCAGACGAGAGGAACAGTGGTGCTGCATCAGGAAGTCAGGAGGGTGGTGCAGGACATGTATGAGGACAGTGAGCCAGGGGATAGGATTACCATCTTGCCCCTTCTTGTTTGCAGTGATGATGGGCAGGTTGACAGATGAGGAGCCAGAAGTCTCCAGCAACTCTGATGTTTGCACATGACATTATAATCTGTAATGAAAGCAGGGAGCAGGTGGCGGTATGCTCTGGAGAGAAATGGTAAATGGCCTGTATTTGTATAGCGCTTTTACTAGTCCCTAAGGACCCCAAAGCGCTTTACACAACCAGTCATCTACCCATTCACACGCTGGTGATGGCAAGCTACATTGTAGTCACAGCCACCCTGGGGCGCACTGACATAGGCGAGGCTGCCGGACACTGGCGCCACCGGGGCCAGAGAAGAGTAATTAAAGTCAGTAGTGAAAGTGAAAACTGTTCTAAAATAAGCTGACTGCTTAGGAACGCTGCAGAAGTACAGAGTGTGAAAAACAGCATCACTATCAATCACAAATATCCACAAAAAAATCTTAATTTTCACCATCTTGTGAAGTCACCGCTGCAGAAGTATTTGCATACAATGACATTTGACCACATCCACACCAGCTCCCTGTGAGGGAGAACTATTTATAATAATATGTTTTACTTAATGTAAATAGATTAAATTAGTTATTTTAGACCAATTATTGTTAGAAATGTCACATCTTACTTAAATATATTATGTTTTCTCTAAACAAATTCATATTTTACATTTAGATTAACTGACTTGTTTAATTCCCACATAAAAATGTTGTTAATTTAAATTGTTTTGTTATCTTAAGTAAATCACGCAAGAAAAAAAAATGAAACAACTCAGATTTTACTTTACAGTTTAAGAAACTATGTTTTTGTTTTAATTGTTTGTTTGTTTTTAAGAAGAAGAAGAAGAAGAAGAAGAGGGAAAGAGCTGGTATGGTAAAGCTTTGGACTACAGAGCCGGAAATGTATTTATTTTCTTTGGTTCTCTGTATATTAACTTAGATTAATTAAATTTTTAATTAGATTTCTTAATATTTCTTAATATATCACATTTATCCTAAAAAGGTGTCATTGCAATTTGTCCAGTGTATTTTGTTAAAAGTTAGAAAAGAAGCGCCTAAGAAATCTTTGCAAAAATCTGTGAAGTGGATTCAGTGGTTGAAAACTGTGGTAAAAATAGCTGCTTCCTAAATGAGTCTCAATGGTTCCATAAAGAGTGTTAACCATTTATTAACATTCAAGCAGCTATAGGATTTTTCACATTTATAACTCCTAAATGTAAAAATGTTCACATTTCTGATGCTTGTTTTCATTTTCACAAGATCGTTAAAATTTTATATTTTGAAAATTAGAACATTCCCCAAACCGACTCAAATGTGTAATTTCCACAACAGACACAAGTAGGCGCTACCGCAAACCATCACAGTAGTTCTCTGGCCTCCACAGCCCGGCCACACCTTAAAAATGCACACTGACCAATCTGCCGGCGCCGGAAGTTGAAAGCAACCAATCCACGTTCTCTTGCTGCAAAACAAGCCAATCGGTGGATACGTGGGGCGGGATTAGCACGGTGGCTTCTTCCTGAGTTGAATTGCTGCTTATGAGAGCCGAACATTATCATACTAAACTTTAAAATTATAACATACATTTATTACAGTATAACAGTTAAACGGGGCAGCGTCACGATGGGTTTACTAACAATTTTGAAGAAGATGAAACAGAAGGAGCGCGAGATGAGGCTGCTGATGCTGTATCCTTTCTGTGACAGGTTTGGCTAGGCTGAAAACAAAGTGGCATTCGTGCACTTGGTTTATTATAACTATACATGTATCAAATAAGAACCCGCAAGCTTCTCTGTGTGTCTGTGTCGTTAGATAAAGATGCCGGATAACGCCTTTCTCTTTATTTTCCCCTCTATGCGGATTCATCCTTCTTGCTATGCTAGCTGTTACACGTATTCCAGTAAATATACGAGACGCTGATTAATCGATTAAAACCCCTCAGGTGTGTGAGTTGTCTTTAACCTGGCGCGTGCAGAGGTCTGGACAACGCGGGGAAGACGACCATCTTGAAAAAATTCAACGGGGAGGACGTCAGCACCATCTCTCCCACACTGGGCTTCAACATCAAAACGCTGGAGCACAAAGGGTAACGCGCACACTGGCTCAAACACGCGCACACGCACGTTGCTTTGACACCCATGTTTCTTTAAAAAAAACTAATCTAGTCAAGGAAAAATGTCAAAGATGGTCGATATAATAATCTAAAATTAAAATGTGCCTATATGAATATGAAAGTAGGTTTTGTTTATTGTCTTGTGTGAAAACCATGACAAAATAATAAATGAAGCTTCAGTGTAATAAAGGAATAAAAGTCACAGGAAATGCTTTATCCCTTCAGATCTATTTGCCTCTATTTCCTTCCGCCTGTGGTGCCTTTTGATTTGGCTTTTTTTCTCTGTGTCAGCCTGTTAAATCCAGAATCAAAGTTAAAATCCTTCATCTCTTAAATAATCAGGCCCCATCTCACCATAAAACTAAATGAGACTGTATCGTCCCAATAGAGCACTTCGCTCTCAGGCTGCTTGCCAACTTGTGTTTCGTACGATATTTAAAAGTAGAAGGGAGGCAAACCTCCTGTGTTAATGTACAAAAGTATTCTTTAGACCTGTTTTTTTCTAGCTCAGTCTGTACATTTCCATTCATGCCTCCCACTCCTTGTGTTTCCAGGTTTAAACTGAATATTTGGGACGTAGGCGGTCAGAAGTCACTGCGCTCCTACTGGAGGAACTACTTTGAGAGCACAGATGGGCTGGTGTGGGTGGTGGACAGCGCAGACAGACTCAGACTGGAAGACTGCAGACAGGAGCTCAGCGCACTCCTCCTGGAGGAGGTATATGAGAATGACACACAGTGGAGTGACAGAATCCTTTATTTTGGTCGTTTTGCTTTTTGAAGGATGGGTTTGCGGTAACTGTTAGACCAGAAGGGTAGGTGTGTAAAAATGTGACACTCACTAGTCCTGAATACCAGCCTTAACCCTGGTATTCCGCCTGGCATTTAAAAGGAATATTTCGCCCAAATGAATCGGAAGTATCCATTTATCTTTAATAGAAAGCAAATCTTTAATCGTTTTTATCAATCTTATTTTTCTGAGTTGTCTGGACTTTCTATATCTTTTAAGACTCACACTGGCCTCCATGGACAAACACTCCTAAAAGCCAGAGTCAAAATATGTAAATTTGATTTCAGTATGAACACGTTACGCTATTTTTAAATAAGCTGCGCTCCGTTCTTTGCAGAGGTTAGCTGGTGCAACGCTGCTGGTTTTTGCCAACAAACAGGATTTACCAGGATCTCTGTCCAAAGAGGCAATACGAGAGGTGAGCTCTGCGCCCACTTGACACTGCATTTCAGCAATGATATAGTTGCATATATCACGGTGGATGCTGACACTTTGTTCTTCTGCAGGCGCTGGCCCTGGATAACATCAAAAGTCATCACTGGTGTATCATTGGTTGCAGTGCAGTAACAGGAGAGAACTTGTTAGCTGGCGTGGACTGGTTATTAGAGGACATCGCTGCGAGGATCTTCACTGCTGACTGAATGTTTAACTGCAGACCAGCTGGTCTTTGTTCATGACCTGCCGCCTTAAGTGACTGAATGCTTTTATACTTGTCCCATCAACTAAGGATTTACCCAGCCGTCCTGGGTTTGCACTGATTTAAAGGAGACTTACCATAGTTTACTTGTATGAACCCAGTAATAAAAGTTCATCCATTCTTGTGGCAAAATACTGCAGTTGCCTTCTTACAACATCCACACTTGATTCTTGCAGACTTGTTATGCTCCTCTTTATGTACTCTAAAGTTCTCTTTGACATGCAATTCTTTGCAAATTCTGGTTGTATCACAAGCTCCCAGAGAGACAAATTTGATACTTTCCACCATTCTCACACAGGCCAGTTCTGCATAATTTGTCATCTATCAGCCTCAAGCTTATTCTTTGACAGCATTTAGGTTTGATTTAATTTGTGCTACAACACAAAGCATCCTGTGTTATCCCTTTAACCTGACATTCTAAAAACTTGCACTATTAAAATGTTCTGGTTTATAGTCTCCTCACAGTCACACTTGAAATAAAACGGCTCAGTCTGCTAAAGTTTAAACACTTTATTGTTTTGTTACTGCAAATTTTAAGTGACAGAACCCCACAAATGTAAACATTATCACAGGTGTCCACACAATTCCAGTGTAGTTCAAACTGCAGTCATCTTGGTGGCAGCCCACAGGAGATCATCACGATGTGGCACGTAGCGGCCAATCTGCAAAGTTTAAAAACAAAAACTTAGAAACATGGAGGGCAGGAACACTCATGTTATGATCATGTCAGTTTTAAATCAGAGTATACCAATCAGTCATGAATCTTCAGACTGGGGCGGTAAAACAACCTCATCACTTCTGCTTAACACTAAACCGTTGCCTAATTAAGTAACTTTTCCAGTTTAAACTGGTTACTCACCATCATGACTGTGCGCAATGTCAGTCTCATGACATGAGGTGCTGGACAGACCACATGACTCCATTGCCTCAAACAAGAAACCTGCAATAGATGAAATGTGTTAGTAGAGTCTGCTTGTGGAGTGACTGAGAACACATTTTAGCTGCTGAGATCAGAGTATACCAATCAGTCACGAATCTTCAGACTGGGGCGGTAAAACAACCTCATCACTTCTGTTTAATGTTTAACTGGACATTAAGCTGCTGCATGCTGTTAAAACAGAACTAGTGTTTGTACTCACCAGCATGAACTGACTGAACCGACGATCTGGTGTTTAAAGCTGTTTAAAGACAGACAAGTATTAAGTATCCTGCTGAAGCTCTTTTGGGGAAATTGTCAGGCTGACATTAACACTGTAGTGAAGCAAATCTATAAAGCAGCATTCAAAGCCACTCTGTTAGAAAGTGTCAAAGAAGTTTAAATATGAAATTCCTGGGATGTGATCAGAAAACACCTTTTCAGCCATGCCTCAGTCAGCACTCTTCCTCCATCAGAACACCAGCAGGTCACCTTACACCTGGAGGGGTAACAGGGTCAGGGTTCTCAGCGCCATGCTAGGCCAACAGGAGGGGAGCCCAACCGAGTTGGAGGGGGTAGAGTCAACCCCCTCTTTGACTGATCGAGGTTCATCATTTGCACAAACCCAGCAGTACTAAAGTCAAGATCCAGGGCTTTCACAGTCTTATCAGACAGGAAGCATGACTGCACAGTTTTCGACCTTAATACCAGAATCATTCATCCTTTATTTTCACTATGATCACCTTTCTGTTGATGTTAACATGCACAGCACCTACCTAGGGCTTGCGTCCAGCTCACAGCTTTGACAGGCAGCTCTGTCCTGAAGGACGACACAAAGTTACATTAGCAACGTCTGCTCACAATGACGTTAGGCTACAGGTTTGTTCCCGTGCAGATAAAACATCAGATGATTCACAATTCCAGTATGTTTCCATTCAGACTGTTGGTAACCCCAACAGGTCATCCCCTTATTGCCAAGGCAACACCAGTGGGTTCACCTTTTCAGGTCTGGCATTGACACGAGGCGTAAGACGTGTGCAAGTATCATCATACAGGAAACTTGAGTGACACCCATCAGTCTAAATAAAAGTTTTTAGAGTCCATCAAGCTCTAAGCCTCCTACATAAAGATGTCTAGATGAGCACTAAAACGAAGCTACAGAGTTCACCCACCTGGACAAACAGCTGGGATGGTGATGGCAGCATCTGGAGTCCAAACTTCAGCTACCTGTAAGATGATTGCATCAAGTCAAGGTACAGAAAGGAGGTTCAAGTCTCACAGTGTTTCCTGTGGACCGTCACTGACTTCAGATTTAAATTTTATCAACAGCAGTTCAGACGAACGAGATTCCAAAATTTCTCTCATCATTTTCAGCAGGTCTGAATATTTAAAACTGCACAGATTTTTTTTATTTTTTTATTTTTAAAACATACCTTCAAAGAGGAAAGCCTCCATGGAGCTGCTGAAGCAGTCATCAAGTCACCTGACAACAGAAATCATTTACATCACTCAAGCGGCCATGCAGATTGTATTATGACAAATAAAGTACACAGATGATAGAAATCCTTCAAAGTGAAAAGCTGCAGTTGCTCAGATGTTTGTGTCGTTTCACATTGGGTCAAAGTGAGCTAAGTATCATCATCACTGAAACTGCGCTGCAGATGAGACGTCTCGTCTCTGCACGACAAGCTCAACAGAAAGAATATTCAAGTCTTAAATCCTTACCTTGAAACTTTCTCGACTGCCTTCCTCCCCAAGCATTTGGTGGAAGTCCCTAAAGGAGAAGTTGGACCGTTAATAAAAAATAAATAAATAAAAAAAAAAGCAGGGACTACTTCTTGTGCCATTAAGGACTTGCATGTTTGATCAGGGCTTTGGTGACAAACTGCCATGTGACACATGTCGTCCAGGTGTTTGATGGGTGCTAACCCATTTCATCCTTTCAAACAGTCAGAAGTGCCTCACATTATGGAACCAATAAATTAATTTAGCATTTCAGATTCAATTTCTAGAATTTCACATTAACCTGAAAAAATTAAAGCTTAATACTTACGTGCTGATTTGGCATCACTTCCTTCTGAAACAACTCCAACTTTAGCCTAGCAAAGAAATACGACTGTTAATCATTTGCAATAACTAACATTTACATGTTTGTTAGCCTAAATTAAAGGGTAATCAGATTAAAGGTTGACATCACATTAATCAGGCATATGCTTGTCATTAATGGTAATCATCATGTTTAAAACCCTACTGTGGAATTTTAACAACGGCAGAAAATCTTAACTGACCTCTGAATTTAAGCCACTCTGAACACTGCGGGGTTCACATCAGAGGACCTACACAGAAAAAAATAAATATCTTGGTTAATGAGATCTGTATTTGAACCCTCAAGAAATTAGAACTAGAGATTTGTCAATTCAATCACTGCCCTTAACTTTAAACCACAGTCATTGTCTTCTAAAAGTGTTTTAAGAGCCATTACAGCACAATTAGGTTGGAGCCTTCATGCTGCTCAGAATCTGGTAAAGAAGCTTCTTCAAAACGCTGATTCAGTAAGAGAGAGTTCCAAGATTCATCACCGCAGCACAACATGCTCATTTATAGCCACACAGATGTTTAACTGCAGAGCCACTGAGAGAGATCATTTAAATTCCTAATCCAGATTAAAATCTGAAGCATTTTCTAATTACCTGATGTAGGAAGTGTCCTCACAGGCCATGCCTGAAACCAGACGAGGACAAAAAAGATGGCGCCGTTAGAGAGTTGTAAAAGAAAAAGCACGAGACGATCAGTGGTGATTCCTTCATGCTACTCAGTGTTTGAAATGCTGTCTTCAACGTTTTTATTCAGTGAGAGAGTTCAAACAGGTCATCACAGTAGCATGACCTTTCACGTTACGCCATTTAATACGGTTACATGACCCTACTCTCCATCTTATAATGCAATAAAGCGAATCTGTAAACAGCCATTACCTGTGCAGGAAGCACGTTTCCAGCAGCTCCACATCTGGAAATAAAAGAAAGAATGCGTTAGCATGCTGCAGCTAGCAACAAGCTAGCCATGCCGTTTACCACGTGACCGCTAAAATTTAACGTGCTACTGTTCGCGTGAAACAGTATGAAAACTGAGTTTAACAGCGTCTCAAATCAGAATAAAAAGAGTGCAATCACTGCCATTCAGGACAGGTCTGTGAAAAGTTTCATCATTTAGAGACGCTGTTAGTTGCCGTGCGGTCACTTCTGAAGCCATTAAAATGAAAGCCTGCTTTACGTTTAAGTCTCAATACTGGATACATCAGGTAGAGAACATATTTTTATTAGTAGTGACAGAAGTTTCAGTCGAAATGTTTAAATTCTGCTGGTGGATGGTTGAAGATTACGCTAAAATCTGGTCGGTGCTCAATGAAGAGAAACTTCTAGCAAAAACACCACGCAGCGTTTAGAATGGCTGAAAATGAGACGTGAACTAACGTGAAACTGCAGCATCACTACAGCAGTTTCTTTCTTTAAAAACATCCAATTAGTGGATAAACTGCAACTAAACTAAAGCGGCTAAGTGTTGCACAAATCTTACCTCTGCCAGAACATCGAAGGAAGCGGAAGAAGAGCGCGGTGCATCTCGTTTTTATGTCCTGCCTGTTGGACTCCGCCCACCGGCAAACGTCACCGAGTGGCTAACGCTTATCTTGACTCTCATCTGTATTAGACTCTAACTCATTCATAAGACTGTTTGCACAAAGATTCAACTTAGTCGATTCTTGGAGGGATTCTCATTCGTCTCAGATAGCTTATACATGGTGCAATAAGACTCA
>NW_005187732.1:95939-97677 GCF_000239375.1 Pundamilia nyererei
CTCTCTTCCACCTGCACTTTCAACTGGACCACGGCCAATCAGAGAGGTCCCGCCCCTGACTATCTCTGATTGGTTTAGTCCACGATAGGGGCATAATGTGTGTCTGTTGTTGACCACACGGAGAGTTGCAGAGATTTTTTTTTGTTACCGGAACAGTAAATATTTATTTTTAGTGGCACCACTGAAAAAATTGGTTCAGTATCTGTGAAGTGGATAAGGGCAATAAAAAAAATAGATGAATGAATGTTTGAAAATTAAAGACCATTTATTGCATTTTTGTCACATCTACAAACGTCCATTATTAATAGTTCTTAAATACAGTCGTCAGTTTTACAAATCAAACACATGAAAAAGACACAACTTTGCATTCAAATAGAGAAAATATGCACTATTTAATATGACTTTTTTTGACCAAAAATAAGCATTATCTTTTTCTGGACGGACATCTAAGCTTACACCTCCCTGCTCTGTCCCTTCAGGTTTAATAACCTTCACTAGAACACACGCAGGGACCTCATGAGGAAAAAGCTAAAAAGCTGTAATAGAAACTCTTACATATTCCTTTGCACAAGGTTGGACCCTGTCCGTCTTTTTCACTTGCAATAAAGCCTACATAAATAATAGAATGTGTCCATAATAATGTGAATCCCTAATAAAGTTTAATTACTGATTTACTGCATACTATTTACTCATAAATAGCTTGTCTGATTAGGCAACGAGCACCACGGTTAATCCTACAGAAGTATGTATTACTCCACAGCTAAAGTCCATCAGTCAGCTGCTACGTTTTAAACTTTCCACCCCCTTTGGTTACACATCAACACTCGAGGAGTTTCACAGCGCTAAACCAAAGGAAGCAGAGATCATTTGCACTGCGAGCTCTTAGTAACGAACTGGATATTAAGAGCTAAAATGCTCTTACTTGACTAAAACTGGAGATCAGAAGGGGACGAGCAGCTGCTGAACTCAGTCACATAAAGACCAGGGATTTGTGTTCAGGCCAGTCTCATAGACTTCACTGTAAAACCAGCAGCCCATCGAGCTAAAGTGGATCCCTGCAGTTTGTGTCCTGACTAAGGTGCATCCTAATAAGGCGATAAAGGTTCAGCTGAGTAATCAAGACCCAGTAAGTTACATAATTGATTAATATTCCTGAGGTGATGACTCAGACACGTCATGTGGTAAATGTTATACAGGCAGGATTGTCCGATACTTTGCAGCAGTCGCGGTAAAACGCTGCATGACCCTGATATTATTAAAAGTTAAGAAGCCTCAAGCTTCATTGTCCATCTCTATCTCCATTTCTATTGAAATTCTGCTAACACTGAATTGTGCTGGTGCTTCTTCTTCGACGACGGTGAAGACGACGATGGCGAGGAGTTCACCGGTGAGAGCGTGACGCTGTAGAGGTTGGCGACGAAGGCCTCCCAGCGGCGGCGCAGTGCTCGGTCCAAGGCCTGGTGGGAACAGGAGGAGTAAGGGTTAGCTACATTACAGCCCCTGACAGGTGACAAGAAGAACCTCAGATGTAGTTACAATGTTACAATGATAAAGGCACTCCCCCATGGCAGCAGTCCCCCCTAGCAGGACATTGCATCACAGACAAAACAGCTCAGCAACACCTCAGGGAATGTGACACAGCTGCTCGAGCGCCCTCGAAACTCTACATCACAGTCCGATCGAGCATGTGTGAAACAATGGAGCAAACACCAACTGCTAGGACCCAAAGGATCCCACC
>NW_005187732.1:98653-124822 GCF_000239375.1 Pundamilia nyererei
GCTGGGCGTGCAGTTACACAACCTTCAGCTTCGGCTTAAAGTTTAACCCGACGCAGCGAAGCTAAATATGGAGTTTATGTAAATGTGACAAACTGAAGAGGAAGTTGATACAAGTCTGCAGCCTAAAACAACACCGCACATTTTCTCTCACCTTGCGGTAATTTTTCCTCTTCACCACTTTCATCCCTTCCTCTTGCTCCTTCGTCATCCTCCTCTCCTCCTCCTCTTCGTCTTCTCTTCCTCTCTTCTTGTCTCGGATAAGGACTTGGTCGTCAGCGTCCTCCCGAGCCGGGAAGTGAACGAGCACGGGTTCCTTCACCCAGCCCGCCTTTTCATTTTCTTCCTCCACCTTCTTCAGGTTCTCCATCTCTATCTCAATCTTCACCCTGATGTCCTCAGGGAAGTCAGCTGGACCCTCCGTGCCCAGGCTGGGCCTCTCCTCTCTGGCTGCGTCCTCGTCTGCTCTCCCCTCTTTCTGCTTCCTCCTGGAGCTTCTCCTCCACCTGCTGCTGCGGCGGCTGGGTTTCCTCCTCAGGAGGCTCTCGTCGTCATCTTCCATCATGCCTTCGCTGAAGCCAAACACCTCGCCTTCTTCCTTCTCATCAGAACAATGCACCTCTGTGATGGATGGGTCACTCGAGACTCCCTCCTCTATGTTGCAAACATTTACACCAGTCTCCTCTACCTCTGTGGCGGCCTCGGGCTCGTCGAGGCGACCGTAGAAGCCACTCGATTTGTCCAGAAACTTTGGGGCCCTGATGGAGCTTCGGACTGAGCTCATCCTGGAGTTCCTGCCAATAGCCATCTTTTTGTTGGAGTTTCTTCGAGTTTCTGTCTGTTACTTCTTTTGGCCTCTGGTGCACTTTCTCACACACTCTTTCTGCTCCTGGTTTGTTCCTGCTGAGAGAGGAGAGATTAGAGTTTAAGGCTGTTACATAACCCTGCCCTCTGTCAAACGCACAGTCTGATCCATTTCCATACAGGCAGCCAAAATTTCAAGAACAGTGATAGGAGATAAAAGCTGAAGGAAAAAGCGTAAAAGACCATAGACGAAAGATAATTACTTTTCACATCAATGTGAGTATGTGTGTGTTTTATCAGCCTCTCTGGATGGTAAGTACTGTACAACAGAAATGCTATGCAGCCGTCACAAGAATGTCTGTGTTTGAATATCGGTGGCCGTGACCGAGGCTGGAGGTCAGAGTCAATGTTATCGGGGTTGTGATGATAACAGATGTCAAAAAACTGAACGCGCAGCATTCTTAGCGCTGAAGATAAACACACAGGGAGTCAGACAGCCGGATGTGCAGCCAAAATCAATGACTTCAGACTAACTGTCGGTGTCAGCGACCTGCTTGTCTGTCCATTCTCCACCTGTTCTGAAAGTCAGTCATACAATCTGCGTCAAACATCGGCATGTGTTTTTCGGGGGTCCCGAGTAAGCACAGTGTTGTTTAGATGAGTTCCTTATATTCTGGCTGTGTTGGAGTGGCTGATGACTGCTCCACTCCCTGTGCAGGAAGAGCAGCTTTTTTACCTCCACCAACGAGGTTATGTGCCGGTGGCGTTGGCACGACTGATCCGCGTTAGCGCGTTAAAACAGGCTAATCCACGTTAACGAGTTAACGCAGATCAATCCGTGTAAGGGGTTACTCGCCGTTAACACGTTAATGCGGCTTAAACGCGTTAATGCTGTCATTACGACTAACGCGATTAACAATTAACCCATCTGGAGCGCAGACTGACTCAAAATCCCTGAAATGTCTCTGTCAACGCATTTTGGGCAGTTCGTCCATTTTAATCGCGTTAATCATTAACCACGTTAACGCAGCCCTATTAGAAACTGTTGCCAACATATTGAAACTTCCTTATAACATCTTAAATATCATGTCACATTTGACCTCTGACCTCTACTTTATGATCAGTGGACTGATCTGTGTGTCACAGTGATTACAATGCAAGCCACACAATCAACGAGCGTCTCTCAGAGCGCTCCTCTTTGAGGCCCTCAATGATCACTGCTTGCTCGACTGCTGCTGTGACATCACTGATTGCGCTGCTGGTAGAAATGAGACGCACTCAGGGGTTTTGACCCTGCAGTGAAAAGGTGCAAGATCGCTTCCCCTCCCCTCTGCGATCACCTTGTAAACCGTTTCACCGCAAGTTACATAACAACAAAGTCCACACTAATGCTCCTCTGAAGGAGTACACTTCCTGCTAATAACCAGAAACTGCAGACATATTTGGTGTCCTTTCCAGATCAGCTTTGTTTTTTTAAAACAAATGAAGACTTTGGATTGTTACAAGGGTGGCAAACAGAAGAGGAAACCAAAAAACGTCCTTCTGTGCTCTGACAAACGGCGTCCTGGAAATCTCGAAGACTTGCGAAGTGCAGGTAACGTTTCATATAATGTGCAGATTGCAAAATAAAGACTGAAAGGTGTTGTGTAATAGGAGGCGAATAAAAAAAAAAGGATGACTAAATTAAAGTGTTAAAAATGAAACAGGGCTGAGAAGCAGCTCAATAGTGAGAGCATTAAACAGGAGTGAACAGAAACGCCTGCTACCACATATTAAACAGTAACGCCTTCAACAGGTGAAGAAATAGTTGCAGCCTTACCAGATCTCTCGCTCTCGTCTCGTTCCCCTCTCGGTGTGTGAGTCTGAGTGAGTGACACGGAGCCGGGAGCGCTGCTTATTGCCCTCATACACGTCACACGCCAACCCTGCCCAGACCTGCAGAGTCTTCGTCACTGGTACGAACACACACACACACACACACGCTGTAAAACACTCTCCCTCTCTCCACCTACACACACACCTTGTCATTACATCCTTGAACACACACTGACTTAGAGATAACGCCATGTATTAAACAGGTCAAATATTAACTTACTGAAAAGAATCTCAGCAGCAACGCACGTCCTACCTTTGCTGGGTAAACTCGCGGGATCCAGCTATAGAGGCTTTGCAGGGATGCAGCGGTGGGTCGAGTCAACAAAGTTTTGCCTTCAGTGCTCAATGCACCAAGGTCTCCATGGTCAAATAAATGATTTATTGGTCCGAGATGGACACGAAGCCTTATGACTTAGAAACTATGATCATCCAATCTCTGATTTACCTCATACTTTGTTTTAAACAGCTCTTTATAGATGAACCTTTTATAAAAACTCTATCAACTTTATTCTGCCTGTGAGCTCAGTTATTGCACTCTTATGCATTACAACAACATACAGTGGGGACTCTGTATATCCTGTTGGTCCTGGAGAGGCTTACCTGAACAGTCTGTTAACTTTCTGGATACTACTCTGGATACTAGGACTTCCCCCCACAGTCCAACAATATGTAATTAGTGAGGTTGGGTTAAATGTTAGCCCTGTGACAGTCTGGCGACCTGTCCAAAGTACAAAACCCATTTACATACTGCATTAATCGATCATTTTATAATCTAATTATTTGGAATATACATTTTTGCTTTCATTCAGTTAGCACTTTATCATCAGCTGGTTACGTTAACAGGACAATTCGTCACTCGCTTGGTGTCCAGATATCAGAACGAATCAACTGACTTCAGTTTCTCTCCACACTTTTTATCCAGGCTGCCTGTCATGTGGTCTGTGTCTGCGGTTGCAGTTTTGTCTCTGTTTTTGTCTGTAAGTTTGTTAGCTTATTATTAGCTGTGATGGAATGACAGGAATAGTTGTCCTTATCCTCCTTCCCATGAGAAGATCAGCTGGACTGTATCCATTTGCCAGTGGAGTGGCATGTTAGGCCATAAGGGCGAAATAAGGATCACCAGATCACTTCTTCACAGAATGTGTTGTTAACATCAGGAATATAACATTTATGTACCATTCTGACCTGAATGAATGAATTTATCCAGCGTGCCTGCAATGATTTTTAAACCCAGCAGATGTCGCTATTAAGCAACACACCAACACGGTGTAAACACGGTAAGGGTCATGTAGCGCACACTCCGTGAGGCCTCATTTAGCCATCACTAGTCTGACCTGATCTGATAAAACAGTTACGTTTGTTTCTGTCACTTTGTGCAGATCTAAAGGGTCTTGTAACTTATAGCTGCTGCATGCTAGGTGGGCTAATTTTTGTGAATTGTGGGTGCAGCTCTGTGCAGCTAACCAGCAGGTTAACTTTAGTTATGTCTGTTGTAGATTCATCACTCTGGTCTCCAGCTGTGGAGCTACAGAACACAGGGAAACACAGGGAAGAGGTATCCTGCCATAAATCCTATACATAGAAAAGTGGTAATGTAGTTGTACATAAACCTTTTCTGGAGTAAAAGTACACATGTTCTGTATTAACAAACATTTCAGACTCTGTGTAATTGTTTAGTCATTGAAGTGTACACCACATTCACTCAGTCACACCATAATTTATTATTCGATTAATAGTTTTATATGAATCTTTTAGTTCTGCTGAATAGCATGAGAACATAGAGAAGCTATAAAAATGTTTTTGTTTTTGAATGAATCAAAAATCACCATGAAAGAGATGATCTGTGCTACACATCAGTAACTTGCTGTCTTGAGGGTTTGTTGACTTTTTAAAGTTTGCCAATTTAACGTTAGCTGTTGTTTCCACTGAGCACCGGTGGATGCACTGATTTATCACTGGTATTTCTACAACAGCAGTATTGTTTTACTCCCTTAAAACGTACGTAGCTTTTTGTTCTCTTCACAGATGGCACAATAGTGTCGTGGAGGGTATGCCGTGCTCTTCTCTGGTCAAATTTGGACAAGCACGCCCAAAGATCAATGACTTGTTTGGCCTTGTCCTCTCTCCACAAGGCAAATAATTGGTCACATTCTAATGAAAGTTTTAATGAAAGAAAGAGCTTCACAAATTAAAGTGCATTAACAAGAGAAAACGCGGTCGATGCAGGACACTTGCAATACTTAGGGAGGTGTCGTTTCAGTGCAGACAATCCCACCAAACGCTTTCAAAGCATACAAATGTGGCATGAACTGGATTCAGTAGAGCATCCCTGTTCTTTAGTTGCACGATGAACACAAAGAGGGTGTTGCACCAAAGACCTCACTGTGCTCGGATTTCTAGCAGACTGCCATCTGCAGCTCGTACGAAAGACGTCGACTCGTCTGCAAACACTCGGCATTGACACAATCGCACTTCAAATCTATGCGTCAAAACGAGTCAAACGATCCACAGGAAGACCAAAGCCAGTGTCAGAGACCTTTTAGATGGTCTGAACATAAAACGGTGCCATACGTCGATATCAGACTACGATCCCACATTCCTAGCTCTGCGAGAAAACAGTCTTCCAGATATGCCAGAGGCCTCCTGAATTTGCATGGGAAATGCCTACTAAAATCAGAAGTCTGCTGGCTGGCCTCAGGCTGAACAGTGTCTGAAACAGGTTCTTAGGCAAAACCTCAAGTGGATCAGTAGAAGTTGCTGGTGCCCCAGGAGTCCTTGAAAGATTGTAACTATTTCTTATCAGTGTGCTTATCTTGGCTAGCAAGGTCTTGGGTCCAAATCCACCTGCAGCCTGTCTGTGTGGAGTTTGCATTTTCTCCTCGTGTCTGCATGGTTTCTCTCCGGGTACTCTGGCTTATTCTCGTAGTCAAAAGACAGTGGGTCAATTGGTCATTCTAAATTAGCCATAGGTGTGAACGGTTGTCAGTTCCTGTGTTGGTCCTGTGACAGGCTGGGACCTGTCCAGGGTGTACCCTGTGCCTCACCCTAGGACAACTAGGCCTGTTGAATGGCCTAAACTAGACTGACTGATATGTAGAGAACAACTATAGTTTTTCCACTCTTGCACGAATCTTGGTCGTGATTCAAATTGAAGGCGTTCCTGTGAAACATGTTATTCTCTCAAAACACAGATACATTCATCCAAACACAAATAACACATTAATCTCTCTGCAAATCTTGCACAAAACCTCCCGTAATTGGTTGCATCCTTGATTTGCTCGCCACAAGAAGACATTTAAAAACCACACGCGAGTCAGTGTAACACCCTGAACTGTTAACTTCTAATGCAGGTAAACCCTGGAGTAGGAGTGTGTGTATACGGATTAAAATCAGTTGGCCTGGTCAATGATATGGTAGTGTTTGCACAGTGAACACTTGGTCTGGGTGGGACTGGGAGTGGGAGCTGTTTACCTCTGTGTGTGTGTGTGTGTGTGTGTCAATGCCTGCTTTTTTGCCCGTGTCACATTTAATAGCCCTTTGTGCACCTTCATGTAAACGCATGCAGAGGGTTCCCCTGCAGCTGTGATGACACACCATCAGGAACACACACAGATTAAAAGGAGTTTAATGATGTGTTATTCATGACAGTGAAGCTCATACTTTTACAGGTAATAATACAACTTCTTTCAGTATCACCACTAATATCGTCTACTGCGTGTTCGTGCAGCTGCACTTGTGACTCATCGAGGACCAACAGTGGCGTGCATGTAGCTCTGACTTCAGCTCCTCTTACTCATCTCCCACTGCATCTTCATCTTGGAGTCCCTCCGCGAGTACACCTCCACACGCTCCAAATATAGTCACCAAGTGGGCCGCTTCCCCTTAGAGAGGGCGTACCAGCTGTCAATCACGCAACTTCAGCTGTTCCGAGGTTAGAGAATCCCCGCCCACGAGAGAGTAATCACCCATGACTGAGCAGGTTGCAATGGTCGCTGTCAGGCACAGACAAGTTGGGGCTCGGTATCTGGACGGTGAGGTGAGGATGTGGTGAATGTGCAGAACATCCGGCTGGAAGACGGCGTTATAGACGATGCTAGGTGCAGACAACGTGATAAAAATAACAGACACGCTGCGTGACAGGTCAGAGGAGAGGGACCAAGTCATATATCACAGCTTGACTACTGAAAGTGACACGCTCAGAGAACAGATGTGCACAATGAATGTGGTGTGTCAAGTTGCTGCAGGCAGCAAAGGTTAAACGCCGCAAAAGCCTGTCTCACCGCAGACTACCTCCATGATTTTCAATATAACTGCTGTTTAAAAAAACAAAACTAATTTTAAAGACAAAAAAAGCTTCACTTAAGTTCAAAAGAACTGGAGACAAACAAAAGTGACAAAGTGTGTTTTTCATTACTTTTATTTCCAAGGCCAGGGACAGACATGATCACACTGTACAATGTAAAGAACAGTAATAAATACGTTATACACCAGTAGAGAAGTTACTTACAGGCACTAATTACACGTAAGCAGGCACTAGCTGTTTTTACAGCGTCTGTTGCATTGCAGGGAGTGTGGAAGATGACGAAGCACAGCTCGAGTTTCCATATTCGGCAATCTTTAAGTACCAGGGATTTCCTGCCCGCTGGAGGCAAATTCAAGTGTTTTTCTGATCGCAGCAGTGTCGAAACGTAACACGTTTGTTTATTGCACAACTCGTTTATATGCGCTTCAGCAGAGATGTTTGTTTAATCACTGCCTTAAATGGTTTCCACTTTGAGCGTGGTTTTTAAAAAGCATCACTAAAGCTGCTCACAAAACACTGGGTTAAACTAGCTGTGGTGTGATGACACCAGTTACAACCCAGAAGTTGTGCGTTGGGTGTGGATCCATTACGCGGGTGTTTGTCGTGCCCGTGTTGCTAAGTTGCACCACTTTGTCTGCAACACGGGTCGTTGAGGGCTTAATAAAGACGCAACAGCAAGTCGTCCGTGGGGTTTGTTCACTGCTCGGCGTGTTTAGAGAGCACCGTCTCAGTCATGGATATTTTTATTGTTAAAAAAAGACGTAGTAAGTATTCACTGCCTTGGCTCTACAATGCTTAATCCTAGACATTGTTATTACAGTTTGAGTAAAGATTATTGACATTGCTTTGATGCTGATGACTTGTTTTTAGGGGTAAAAAGAAAAAAAAAAAGGATCTACATCCTGAATATTGACTTACAAACACAAAAATCAGAAGCCATGCATGAACTAAGTGCACAGTTGTAACTGATCCTTGGCCTGAAAACTGGAACGACACTGAAGGCTGCACTGCTAAACCAGGGTACACATTATATCCATGTGACTGACATACTCTAGATATCAGTATCAGGTTTTTGCTTTAAACCCCCTAAATATCGGTATCTACCACAAATGTCCTGTATCTGTCAGAGTCTAGTAGACGCTTCCCTTGTTAATCATTTGTATATAAAAATAACAGTTTGCACAAAACGCTTAGACATGAGCTCAAATAAGCAGCTCAGCATCACTAAACATAAAATTCAGACCCAGAATTGAAAAAAAGATAAATGTGTTCTGAAATCATCACCAGCCCAAATCTGCTGTGTGAGCAAAACTGGGGTAATAAACAGTCCAACACCTTCAAAGTAACCTTTCGTACTTCATTATCACACCCGCACTACTGAAATGTACACGAGGGTCCTTTGAGCTGCTCCCTTACTTCCCATGGGGTCATCCTTGCAGACTTAACCCTTGGGACTGCTAATAGGAGTACACTGACTTGTTCTACCCCGACGCTGCATTTGTGTCACCTCCTAGTCCCAATCCGGGGATCTTTGGCATGCTAGGCAAAGGTTTTCCCCACAATAACATGAAGCCACAAACATTTATGATCATCTAACAATAATGATAAAATTTAGTAATTTTCCCCCTACAAGGCAGTTTGTGAATGAGACACTCACAAAAAATGACAAGCTTGGTTGTCTGCATTTCCCCCTTCTTTCTTCATCATCATATTGGCTCAACTCACTATTTAAAAATAATGAAATGAAAAACCAAATCCTTCTTTTTAAAATACCACTCCATGTTTTGGAAAAGCTATATACACGGTTTCTGCCTGTCACATCATTTATACCTCCAGCCCCTGATAAAAACATCTAACTGCTGCCGGGAACGGGAAACATCACAGGCGTCTAACTGAGCTACGAGTAAACAGAAGTGATACAAGACGACCCTGCTATGAGACGCACCCTCCCTCCAGTTTTAAGCCGCAGTGCTCCAGCAGCAAGGCTTCACAAACTAATACACTGGCGCCCCCATCAGGTAGTAGTTTAACATTGACACTGACTGTACTGCTAAACAAGGATCGCAAACTCAAAAACGAAAAAGACGCACACACTAACATACAATCAGCACAGTTATGACAAAACACACACTCGATACACATCTATATTTACAACCGGGTGTAACAGTCTCTCAAAACCAGGTTCTCTCCTGTACTTTAGTGTTTACAGTATTTACAATGCAGTTACGTATGCAGCATTAACAGCAGAATATAATCACACACTGTGTGCGCATGTGTGTGTGAGTGTGTGTTGATGTGCATGCGTGTCCCTCAGACCTCCACAGCAGGGTCTGAACCCAGTCCCTGAGCCTGCAGCGCCTCCTCTCTCTTCATCTTCGGTTTCTCTGTCCGTGTGTGCCACACCAGCACCTGCAAAGCACACAAACACACTATTACTACACGTGACCTTATATATAAACTGTTACTAGAATCGTAATGCAACTACTGCAAATGCCAATGCACGAACACTTCTTTCTTAAAGGTCTCTTTTTCTGCGATTCCCATAAATCATAAAGAGAAAAGACTGAAGACTTCAGCATTTCACACTGAATCATTTGTTCTAAAATAATTATAGACAATTCTTATCTCTTAACACACACGCACTTTAGTGCAGTTGTCTGCTTTGGGCTCCAGTTCATCCATGGTAACCAGTCCCTGAAGAAAGCTGCTTTCCAGCAAGCCCATTGGTGCCTCTCCGTCAAAGCATGCCTCTGGATTGGCCAGGACCAATTTAAGGGAAACGGCGAAGCCAGCCATGTCGATCGGAAAGGGCCGACTGGGACGCCAGCCGGTATGGAAGCGAACGACCTTAAACAAGCCATCGTAAATATGATCTCAGTATTTTAGATCAGATGAAAAAGCTGAAAAGCTTAGCTCTTAGGTGCAGTTAGATGCAGGGGATTTTTGCATCTTTAAAAACAGCAGCATGGCAAAATGTCAGTGACCTTACCTTTCCTCCTTCAACCACAGGCCTCTCATACTTCATCCCTCCAACCAGGCCCACCGGCCAAACTGACACCCGCTGTGTGCTCCTCATCTGAGGAAAAGAGGACATTTGTTCGCAGGCATCAGCAATAAGCCTAATAGTGAAAGAAATAAACATAGTCACACACTTAAATATCCCACCTCCTCAAACAACTGCAGGCTGTATGTGTTATCGTCATCAGCAAAGTACACCACTCCTTGCTGGTTATCCCCTCCTGGCTGAGCCCTCCTGTCCTCTCTAAGCCACCGTAGCCCTTCGTTTCTCTGCTCCACTCCACGGGGCTTGAGCCAGCTGGGGTCACCCTGAGCAGGAGAATGACTCAGTGTTTTTAAATAAGGAACAAACAAAAAAATTACAAGAACATGCATGGATAAGACAAAAAAAATAAAAAATTGAACGAACCTCCTGTAGTTTGCGGTCCTTGGCGGTGGGCATGTGTAGGTGAGTGTAGGTCAGGCCGCTCTTCATCAGCAGGTCGGTCACCAGAGGCGTCTTGTGTGGCGAGTCCTCCACCAAGATCCAGTGGAGCCGAGGGACATGGAGAAAAGTCTGGGACATACGAGTCAGCTCGGCCTTCTGCACCAGCCTGAAAACAGATGGAAATCGGAGAGAGGGTGAGATCAGTGCAGGAACGCACGGCGGAGGGTGGACACCAAGCAACGGTCGCTTGGAAGACTACCTTGCATATGTCGGCGTGATAACAAAGATGGTGGGCAGGGACGGTTTGGCTGGCTGCTTCTGAGGTTGCTTTGTTACTTCAAACTTCCTCATCTCCTCCTGAAGACGATGTAGTTCCCCACGCAGTCGAGATATGGTGCGGTCTTTAGGGAAGTCATGTTCTGTACAGTCACAGCGCTGGCCTGCACAAACAAATCAAAGTGAAGCTCTGCCACTCAGGTTTGCACATTTTTGACTCCTTTACACCTGCTGATGCTGAAATTTTATACCATTATTCATTCTGCTCATAGGTAGGATTCACTTACCGAGCTGCATCAGTGCATAGATGAGGCCCAGGAGCGAGACCATGAAGTAGAGCAAAAATACAGTCTTCAGCTTTAGCTTCATCCTCGTTGCCATGGTGCCCTGACTAGCTGAAAGTTGACAGAAAGTGCAACTTGTTCACGCTTTTCTTATTAATCCAGTTGTTTATGTTCTGATGAAGTTGTGCAGGCTGTAACCGAGGAGCTAAACTGAGTTCAAATGTACCCAATTTGACACAAGCAACATTTAGCTTGCTAACAAGCTAAGAGGGAAAGCATCCCCATGCAGCGGGACGTTTCTGAGAAGCTAACTGAGGAAAGGTTGGAGCTGTGCACGGGTCAGTGTGGCCTAACTCCCGACGAGGTCGAATAACATGAATCTAAATTGAACTCAATGATAAACCAGTGGAAGCTAAGCTGTATTAACCAGACAAGCACAAACATTCCCATTTTTTTTCTTTTCTTTTTCTTACCGGAGGCGACAATCGGCGGAGCTGAGCGATGGAAGCTCAGAGGTTCATGTCATTTTGGACAGATGTGAGCAAAGGCACCTCACAGCATCCATTCATTCGGCTCAACTATGACATTTTTTCTGCAGCTAATGTACCAACAGCGTCCGGTTTCTGTGCGACGCGAAAAGGAATCCCCCTCGAAACATTCACAGCCACACAGACAGTTCCAGAAGCGGCACAGAAATCTGTGCAGCGTAAAAATGAAAGAAAAAAAAAGTACTTATCAAATTAATTATCACTCATTTTGATAAAACAAATATTTTTAAAAGCTTAAAAAGGAGGTTCACATAGGCAGCTCATTTTCTTGACAGTACTTTCGTTAGAGGATTTTTTTCTTTAAAGGTTGCATTATAGGGTCAACTTGAAAGAAAGCTAGAACAGCGAGGTCAGAGGTCAAATGTGCCATCGTATTTGAATGCAAATTATAATTTAAATATTTTGAATCCCAATATATAAAATTCCATATGTACCTGTATGTTGTCAGTAGAAACAGTGATAGGAAGAAACTAAAAAACAATTATTTGACCTTTAGTTCTACTGACTTTGGAGAGGTCAGAGGTCAAATTTAACATATTGTTTTAAATCACTCCACAGTGCGTTCTATATGTTGGCAATATACACCACACCTATATGTTAAGCATTAGTGAATGGTCTATACAGGCAAATCGGCAACCCTAACACATTCTGACGCAGCTACATGTGTAACAACAGCATAATGAAAATCTGAAAAATTACCTATAAAAAGAAAAATACAAAATATATTAAACATTTCCATACATATCCTCTTTTCCTGATGGAAATTCACTTATGTTTAAAAAAAAAAAAAAAAAGTAAAGAAAAGGAGGCATTTCTTGAAAAGTCAAACAACTTTCCTTTATTTGTAACATTATTTGTAACATAAAACACTGACAAGGCAGAATGACTTAGTTTTCCCTTTCATTGTCATTTACGGACAGGACTGGAACACTCACTCTCAAACACCGAGGTTTTTTTTTTGGGTTTTTTTGCCTTTTATTAACATCATGTTTAAAAAAGTGTTTCTCCTGTAAAAGGCCAAGAAATGAAGATGGATCCACAACAGCTTATATATTTATATATATTTATATACATGTTGAGAAAAGACCAAAAGCAGTATCTGGAATTTTTTGTATCTGGAACCATTAAAAAAAAAAAAAAAAAAAAAAAATTAAGTCCTCACTGACTTCAAAGTAAATTAAATTCAGGCTCATTTCCAAAAATTACATTTTCACATAAGATTTTTTATTTTATTTTATTTTTTATTCCCAGTGAGCCTTTTTAAATTCTTTATGATTATTTGTTTTAACTGCCCACATGCCTGGATTGAATATGACCACCGAGTGCAGATCCAGTCTCTGTTCAAACTTTGTTACATTTACTTTCATGCAACTTCACATTTTCAAAGAATAGAATAAAACTAAACAAAAATCTCCTCCTGAATACCAGGACTACTTTCCGGTTGTTTCTTTAAACAGGATGGTAACAAGACTGAGCCGTGGGTCAATCCAATCCAGCCAGCGGCTGACTGACTGACAGCGTGGCTGTTAAGTACAACAGATGAGGTTTGATTATGTTTGATTAACCTGAGAGAGACTGTCAGTCCATCGATCTCCTACCTCTATGTACAACATCCTCTTTTTTTGAAATTGTAACATATGAAGTACAAAATTTTTTTTACTGTACTATTCAATCAGATAGTCTAGTCCCCGCAAACAAGCATGTTTAGTTGTTTCTGTTCCTCAGAGTTCAACCAAGCAAGAAAAACCACCATGTCTCCAGGTGCAGAATGTACGTTTAGCAGGAAACAACCAAAGCTTTCATCCCAGGATCCCGTAAGATTTTTCTCCTCAAACCCCTTTTTTTTTTTTTTTTTGGTACCAGATTATTTTAGTACCAAGCATTTATACCAAGTGTGTCTACTTCACATAACAGCCTCTAACTCCACGTACTTGTAGCAGGCTTTTCATTATTATTTCCATTATTATCTGTCATTGGTGTGCTGTTACAGTAGTGGATCCAGCATATGTACACGTCCTCTCTGTGAACCAAAACACTCAGAGTTTAACACAGAAGCACTGTTTCAGACATGTTTATCTACTCCTGGCTTTGTGCGATGTCAAGGCGAGCCTTAATATAGATGACAATTGAAACCATCAGTTTGTCAGGGATAGCCAATGAGAGGACAGCTGTCTTAAAGGGACAGGAGCTGTAACAGCTCATTTGAGACAGTGGATAAAATAAACTGCACCAGAGGCCAGGATAGGATAAATAAGGATTATTTTTAACTGAATCATGCAAAGCCAGAGGGGGGGGAAAAAAAAGGACACATGGAGCTGGAAATGTGCATAACAGAACCCCATTCAATGCAGTCAATCTCAATTATAAATCAAATTTTTTTTAAAAACAGCAATTTAATCCAAAAACACATCAAAGGCTTTGTGAACAGGCGGGGACTCATTGTGGTTAAAGTGGAATTAAGATTATTCTAGACCAACATGAGAATTTTAGATGCTGCTTCTCGCAGTGGACCTAAATTTTAGAAGCCACTAGTCCGTAATCCTAATTTAAGACTAGATTTACTCCACCCGCCCCCACCCCCAAAAATACCTAATTTTACAGGAGGGGGCCAGGAAAATAAGTTAAGACTGTGGAAGAACTCAAACAATTTAAAAAGCAAAAAAAAAAAGAAAAAAAAAAAGCTCCCTCAAGTGCGCTGCCGTTACCTTCATCTGCATCCATTCACGCGTCGTTTTCAAGCAGCTATATGATCAAACGGTGATCTCTGTTGATGCTATTCCACCTTAAATCCACAAGATATGCAAGAAGTGCAATGGAGGATGGACTTAGTTGTTTTTAAACAGGCCTAGTAGCGTCAGATTTGTCGTCAGAAACTAAAAGCAAAGAGGGAAACGGGTGTACTACAAAAATCCGAAAGCTCAGTAAAAATGAGAACTGTGTGGCAGCCGTGGGTGCAGGTCAAGAAGCAGGAAAAACTAAAAAAAAAAGGAGGCCGAAAGGTCAAATGATGAATTTTCACAACTAAAGATGTCTTCTGTGAAGCTGAAAAAGCATCCAGTTACAGCATGCATCTCTGATGAGGCGATATGACACAGGTGGGGACACACTGGGAATATTTACTTAGTCGGATGCAGATTTACAGCAACTGATGATGTTGAGAAAACATTTTTTTAAACGTATTTTACTGAGAGACTCGAAAGAAAAAGGCAATCTTGGAAATCTCATTTGATAAGCTGTAAGCATTAAAAGCGAGGGAGACATCGATACATTTACCTGAATCGAGGAGGCGGGTGGTGCCGATGGTGTATTGTAATCATGTAACAGCAGTATCACGTGCCAGCTGCTGCTAGCTGCAGTGTCTTCTGTTACAGAATAACTTACAACTAGAGTCAGAACAGATAATATTACAGTGCGACGGCGCTTCTCGTGCTGGTTTAACCAGGACCTAAACTCGGGCTCTCACGTGAAGCCCGATCCGAGGACCCCGGTGCAGTGAAACAAGCAAGTCGTCTCAGTGCAAAGGCCCCAGAAAACCCCCCGAGCTGGATTGTAGAAACTGACTGAGTTATTTTTATCTGCTTATTTTGGATGGTTTTAGTTGTGATTTCAAGACTCAACTAATCCCGTTTTACACTTGAGAGACCACAAGTGGGGAGTTTCTTCAATACAGCTCGAGGCCAAGAGTCAACTTTAGGTCTCGAACCACAGTTTAAGAAGCAGATCCAATACAGTATAGCAACACAGAGATGATGAGAGCTGCATGGGATAGGATCGGTCTCCGTGATGGAGACCGTCAGCTTTTTCTTGACTGGAAACCAGTTCTGGTAATAACAGCGTTATGAGAATGGGAAGAGATGATTTGGACAATGAGCCGAGGGGCTGGAAAACAAATCAAACAAACAAAAACAAAAACATAGAAAAGGCTGCGTGCGAAAGCTCACGCTGCATCGAGATGCCGGCTTTTAATGCGCAGGTGGGTTTTCCCACCTGTCGGCCTCCATAATTCAAAACCACTCGTGGGCTAGCAGGCAGCTGAAGCTTTCGCACGCAGCCGGTTAAAGTTGCTGGCTTTTAACCAATCGCGTGGCGTAACCGAAGCCGATCAGTGGCAGCAGCCCCCGCAGTGTCCGCCCCCGTGGGTGTGTCCCGCCGAGGCCTCGCCGTGCTTGGTCCGCCTGCTCAGGATCTCGTAAGAACAGTCGTCGCCGCAGCAACCGGACATGCTCGGTGAGGTCTCATCGATCTCAAACCTGGAGGTGAGGGGAGACGGCGAGCTTCGTTAATGGGAGACCGAAGGAAGTCGGGTTTCAGACGAAGAAGGACCGTTTCCTGCCTGTATGTGACCTTTATAAGTGGGAACTTCCTGGAGTGTTAATGCACTAATGATGGCGATCACATTAAGACGCCATAACTGTAAGACCCGCCAGTCCCACACGAAAGAGAAAGTAAAAGATAATTCAATAAGGCAGCGCCGTGATGTCTCCATTATCCCAATAATAACCCTCAACAGTCCTCGTGTTTGCAGCGCAGTGATCATAACAAAACTGACTGTGATATCATGACATAAGGAACACTAAAAATGAAAGTCACCAGTTCAGTGTGGGACTAAAAGGGAAATCCGGTTGCAATCTTTGCTTCTGTTCCAGTGTTACGACATTGAATAAAGGCCAGAGAAGTTCCACATTTCTCTATGATTTCATCTCATTTGTATTAAATTTTCAGAGTTAAACTTCCTGGATTATGTCCAGAAATACATTTTTGGGAACTGCCAGCTTTGCCCATTCCTTTCTGATCTAAGACAGCAACTTCATGAGAAAGAGACTAACCCACAACACCTGTGGAGCCATTAATACTGAGCTGTGAACCACGTCATATTCTAAGAAGCTTGGAAAGAAAAGCGTCTGGACTTCTTTAGGTTTCTTGAAGACGTTTCACCTCTCCTCCAAGAAGCTTCTTCAGAGCAATTGGTGGACAGTCCCAGATTATAAACCCTATGGCAGGGTCAGGGTGCGGGTCACAATCAGCCAAGGTTTCGGGTGAACCCATTGTGAAACCTAGCCCCACCCTATCATGTGATGGCTTCACCCGAAACCTGTTTTCACACCTTGGCTCGTGTGAGTAGGTAGAGGATCAATAGGGGGTCCATGACCCTCTTGGGGTCATTACAGACTACGATGACCTGGATGACTGAGAAGCTTCACAGACAACTAACCTTATATCATATTCCATAATAATATAATATAGTGTCCATATATTATATTATAACCTTATATTATACTCCAGACTACACGTTCAAAGGCTGAACATTTGTCTCATTACAGTTAAACCCTCCATATTTCCTAAGCGTTAAAGAGCCGGCATACTCACTGTAAAGCTTCTCTGAAGAACTGGTAGGCCCCTTTGTTCTGTTTAAAAACTGTCAACATCACCTTCTTCATCTGTGTACTGGACAGAGGACAAAAAAAAGAAACACTTGTCTTTAGTGTAAAGTGACCTGAAGGCGTGATCATAGACTGTATATAAAAGATGGATGTAGCCCATGTTTTAGCATTTGTTATGATAAATGTGCTGTGAATGCGATGTTACATCCTCCAGTTGTGTTTGCATTCAGTGTAGGTCACCTGTAACCAACTTCACAGTCACCACAATCTTCCCTCCCATAGTCACACAACCGAAGTTCTTTACCTGTTAGCGATGAGCTGGAGTATCTGGATGAGAAACTTGCCAAGCCCTTTCCTCCGCACTCTGCTCTCTAACTGCACCTCATAGCTGCAGAGCGAAGAAAGAGGCGCAAATTTAAAAAAATAAAACTTAGAATAACAGAAATGAGGTTTGAAATCTTTTCTGAAATCCACAAACACACAGCTGGGTACCTCACCAATATAAAACCTCCTCCCCGCACTCTATGTCGAACCGGAAGTGCGAGAAGGCCACGGGGGAGGAGTCGGCGTCGCGGGCCAGCAGGTACCAAGCCCTCTCGTCATTCATCTCCTCCCTCTTTTCCCTCTCCTTCCATCCCCACTCACTCTGCTCGTACCTGCAACAGAAAGACAGCAGACGAACTCGAGCATGGCACAATAATTGGAATTCTTTGCTCTCAGATTTTTCTAAACTGGACAAATACCGTTTAAAACTGAATATGAGACAATATTAAATACAGTAACTCAATCTCTACCTTCTTTTTATACTCTGCGTTTAATTCATGGCCTCAGATCCACATCTTGCCATCTGCCCTTATCTCATGTCACAAAAAGAATTTCTGGCCTATCTGCACTCTGCTCTGAAAAAGATAGGTCACTCTGTTCCTGAACTACTTCGAACTCTGAGAGGAGGCGAGAACAGACTTCTTACAGCGTCTGCATGTTGGCTCTTGTGAGTTCGAAAGCCCACTCCACAGACAGCGGGTTAAGCGCGGTCACTCTCTTGCACTCTATCTGCAGGTTCAGCCTGGAATGGGAGGACAAGTCAACGTGTGAGTTTATGAGTCTGTGTCTCTGGGAAAAGCGGCTGTTCCCTCCATGCGGAAAACACAAAACAAGAATGAATTTCATGGAACGGGATACTGAATAAATCCTCTGCGGGTGTACAAAGCAGTGCATACCCATTTCTGTCGTATTTTTTGAAGGCTGGGAAGGCGGCCAGGGGGTCCTCGAGCTGTGAGAAGAGAGGGCAGAATGAGAAAACGCTAAACTATCAGCACTCTTCTCCATTCAGTCATGTCCTTTAAGCAGCCTTTACGCTCAATGACCTGAAAAGCCAAATAAGGGCAGGACAGGCTACACGTCCATTAGTCAGTCACGATGACACAAAAGGTCAGCTTCACCTTGTTACTATGAAGATCAAGACTACTCTCATCCTTGGACAGATTATGGCACACTGGGCCGAAACCACAGACACTCAGGCTCAGAGAATTTAAGTATGAAGGCCAAAGACGGACCCTCAAAATCAAGTTAAATTGCTCATTTATTCATTTGAAACTATGGTCCACTTTAGGAGATTTTCTTGCATTCCTTTGCTGTTATCACATCCACCACAGTGGGGGCAACTCATTTTGAAACAAAGTGACACAAAAGTAATCGACCCAGCCAAACCCATCATGATCCCAATGAGGAAGCTGCTGCAGCTCAGATCATGTTGTGCGAGCTGTTTTCCTCCAGTTTGCCAACGCTCTAGCCAACCTCCAAGCTGCAGGAGCCGTGCATTCGAATAGACGGGTGGGGGATTTAATGATGCAGATTAATTATGCATAAAGGCACACATGGTGCGGTATTTGCCTTTTCCTGTCATGCCCATATCAATTAAGGCTGTAATCGGGGTGAGGAGGGCATCCCCGAGCTTCTTTTTTTTCATGCCTTAAGCTTACAATGGAACAGCGTGCGAGAGAGACAAAAATCAAACCGCGCATTTTTAACTTCAGTGCAAAGCCACAGCAGAAGATTTCTCCTTTTCACTCATATCCACAACTGAGGTACCTTATTGGCTGCGTCTACTTTGGCGCATACGGCGTCCATAGCTGCCCTCTCCTCCAGACGTCTCGCTTTCTTCTCCTTTGCTCTGTTGGACTTCCTCTGAAGACACAAAATGAACGGAGAGGGAAAAAAAGCAGGGGACATTTGGTGAATTACAGATGGATCAGAATGAGATTTTTCCCCCTGACACAGACACACAAAAAATGCAAAATCCTGAGATCACTACAGACAAAGAGGTGCTATAACCTTTTGCGTTTTTTTTACCACTCAATTTATTCCCTTCTCCGCTTCGCATGATCAGTGCCAGCCATTTTTCACCACTTCTTTACTGGTGAATCGATCTTCTCTTGTCAAAGAGTGTAACCTGTGCTGACGAAATGACAAGGTAATGCAGCATTCTGGCACAGCAGCTACAGCCTGTCAGGTCACAAGAAATCACGATGAAACCTGGTGGCAGCAGAGCCCACAAACACAGAAGCAGGTAGTAGCCAGAGGATACCACTGTACTTTTTCGCCAACACACACACACACAAAATCGATCAAACGTAGAGTGCAGTCTTTCCCACTCATCTGAGTATTAGCAGATCTTTGAATTTCTGTTTAATAATGACGTGTGCTGCTGTACACGTTTTAATTACAACCCCAAAGCCACGTGGCAAATCAATCAGAGAACAGATCGACCCTCAGACACTACGCGTGAGCACATCCGGGAAGATCGAAGCTCCAAAAATACATCAAGGCCTGGAAAACAATGAAAAAGCAGAGCTTATTACTCTTAATAACGTGATTATTGTCTCTCTGAAATGCTTTCAATCTAAAGCCATTACAGCGGTATAGTATTTCTATAGCCTGTGCTGCTCCCTGTGGGAAATTTCTCTGATACCGTTACTCTCATTAAGCCTGCTCCTGGTTTGATGTCCAAAGCATCTGCATTGATGGTGCAGCCATAACTCACACAAATGACCCTGATAGCGTTTATGCTGTGCAACAGAGAGATTAGACACTTTAACAGTTCCTATACCCATCCTCTGGACCTGATGTAGTGATTTTTTTGTGGCTCCATGCCATTTAGATACTTATTTGTCTGGTTGAGTCAAACAATCACAAGTAGTATTAGTGTATTGCCCTGGTTGGAAGACTCCATGAGTTATTAGAGTTGGTCGTGGTGCGTTTAGGGTGCAGAATTGGTGCTTCACTGGAGAAACAACTAGGCATTAACTGAATTCCTTCATTCCAGGGCTGAGCAATTATGAAAAGGAATGCCAACTTTAGCTCCAAGCATTAACTCTGTACCAAGCACAGGGAGGCTGCACACTGAGCTGGGGAAGGGGGGACACGTGGATTGGTTTATCTGGAGCCAAAGAGAAGGACAAAGTCAAGTCTAGCTAAAGTTAATAAACTCAGCTTTACAGCTTCAGAGTGTGTGCAGGCCTGGCTGGTGTAGACAGGTAGCTCATATTATCAACTTCCAACATGTGTGAATTAACCAAGGCCAGGTGGGAAAGAGACCCCACATCCTGGCCTGTTTGGAAAATGTACACACACACACACACACAAACACAAGTGACTAGCATTAATGGTTAGCAACGTACTCGCCATTTGCTGTAATGGCATTCCCCGACAGCTAACAAGGCTAGCGGGCTAACAATGTCACAACACACATGACATGTTAAGTGTGCGCAACGCCAAGGACGATGCAGTAACCCAGCTGAAAACGTCATAAAAAGCCATGTGTGTGCTCGAGCTAACGCTACAATGCCATGTTACTGGGTTTATGTTTAGGCAGCTAGACGGCTAACAGCCAAACCAGCACCTTCAGCCACATCCATCCACCATGGTCTTTCTCGCTTTCCCTCTCTCCTGCCTTCCTTCTTTCTTTCTTTCATGTCTCCTCTGCTTAATCAGCCACTGACGAGCTAAAAACCTTTCTTTGTGCCACCTCGCTTCATATATATATATTTTTGGGGAAAAACACATGCAACTCACCCCCATTTTGCTGCCGTATCTGCTCGATCCCCCTGGAGAAACACACCTCTATTGTCCCGGTGCTTTGCTGAGTTATTAGTATCGTGACTACAGGCAGAAATAAGGGGGCCAGATGAATATGACAATGATGGATAGTGTGCTAACAAAGCTAGCTGGCTGGCTACAGCAGACGACCGAAGGCTTTGAAAGAAGCAGCAACCGGCTGCGAATTTGATTCCAACGTGAGTGAAAACCGAGCCGTTTAATTTCCCTCTGAAGTCGGATTGGCGCCAAGACTGCGAGGCTGAATTATCCGGGCTGCTTCGTTGCCCTTTTCTTTTCTCCTCTCCGCCGCGTCCAGCTATGCTGCGTTCACGTGTTCCACCTCACCTCGGACTTCTGACACCCTTAGCCCCCAAATAGATTTAAATAGTCTTAAGAAGACTATTTTGGGTTAGGGTCACCCTAACCCTAAACCCTACTTTTCCTCTCCCTACACTATTTACTATAGTGGCTTAAAACAAAACTAAAACCTAAAAATGTTAACTTAAATAAAAATATAAAATGGAAAACGAATTTAAACTACATTGTTTGTTTACAAAGCTTCAATAATCATTCAATTCAATAATAAGTTGTTGTTGTTTTTTTAACTCTTAGCTGTAATATTTATTGATATGGTCATCAGGAGCATCTGCTGCATGTTTATCTAGACTTGGATGTATACATGACTTTAAGTGTTGTGTTTGTGTAATATTTAATCTGAACTTCCTAAACCTCGACCGTCTATAATCTTTTTTTAAGCCAAACACTTAAAGCAAACAATAAATATAGAACCTAAACATCATGTGCAGTATCCTCACATACATCTACTACATGAAAAGTGGCACTGGAGAAAAGCAAATCAGCTACTGTGAAAGTGTCTTGAGCCTGCATTCCATCTGAAGACCACTAGATGGCGACAGCTGTGTTGCAAAAATACTTGAGGTCCTATTGAAGTCTAAAGGAAAACAGTTTCCTGTCTTGACCTCTGTAAGCACGTTGATGCTTGATTTATGATCTCAGTTACTCATTTGGAGTTATACTGAATAAAAAATGAAGCCTATTTTGGCTTTTAGTCAATCTATCTTTCAAAATAGATCTGTATAAAGCTACACAATCATTTGCTAACTTGTCAATCACAAGTCACAGCCAGTGAGTGTATGGTTTCACAAACCGGCATGTACTTGTCACATGTGGATTTTGGCAATCAACATGGCCACAGTGGAAACAATCCAGTCACTGTTCAGTGATTCCAGTTAATGGAGATGAGTAACTGTAGCTGCCATTGTGGGATGAAATGAAATAATAATAATAAAACAAATAAAAGTAGTCATTATGCAAATCCCCTTACATTCAATTTGAATTTGAATTTTAGTAAAACTTTAAATTCATTAAAAGCTGTTTTTTTTTCATTACTATTCTACATCATTTTAAAAGGAGCCAAGTATCCTTGAATTATTGAAATTATACAGATTTCACTATCAACTCAACTGTCACACCTAATTCTGTTGTTGTTCTACTCACAAACGTTGCGTAAAGACCATATGTTTAAAGTATATTCTGTGTGTATTGACTGCAGCTTTCTATGTGTACTTGAAAAATGTCTGGCAGCGGTGGGATTCGAACCCACGCCCCCGAAGAGACTGGAGCCTTAATCCAGCGCCTTAGACCGCTCGGCCACGCTACCACGTGCGAAGCTGTTTTCCTGAAAGAGCTGTTGGTCACTTTTCTGACAGTACCTGAACGCACCGCTGCGTTAGCGCGAACATGGTTTCCTTGTTTGTGACGACAGAGCGCCAGACAGCACAGGTCAGGAAGCACGCGGCACTTTCAGTACCAGGAGGATGACCTCTGACCTTTACGGCTACTCCTTCTATGACAGAATAATGCTCAAAACGTGAAAGGCTCATAAATAACAGGCTGGGAGTAACATGTGCGGCAGCTACAGTAATCTGGTAACTCATTAAATACTTTTTTTTCCAGTTCTGGTTATCTGAGTCAAAATCATACAAACCTGTAAAATAAAAGTGATCGTGAAGCCTCCATTGGTCACCGTGGAGCACCTCTACATGACGTTACCGTCACTCAAACGCGCATGTGTCAAACAGCTGCATATATGACAGAAAACGCATGTAAGCATTGTATTTTCAAATAAGACCCTATAGCCGAACATTTCTTTTTTATAAAGCACCGACTGTGTTCTGAACAAGTTTTCTCAACGTGAAAACAAAGCATCCGCATTTCACGCGTGAGCTTGTTCATTTTCCTGTGCTTTGTCTGTGTTTTCATGCAAAGCAACGGAGGTTTAGTGAAATTATGGCACATTTGCCTTCTGAAGTCACTCTTCCAGTTTAGGGAGTTACAGCATCTAATGCTAATGTTACCACTTGGACCACTTTGGACTTCACTTTCCACATCTGCTCCAGCTGTTCCTTCAGCCCCTGGTACGCCTCTATTTTCTTGCGCGGCTTCTTCCTGATGTTGCTGTCCGCTGGGATTGCCACATTCATCACCACTGCGGTCTGCTTCTCCTTCTCAAACACCAATATGTCTGGTTGTCAGTCTGGTTTAAGTCCCACAGGACCTTACCTCCATCAGCTTTGCCTCCCACCAGGAGTTGGAGGCTTCTAATTTGGGGCAAGTTTTTCAAAATATTTCTTTCTCACAATATATACTCACTACTTCACTAGCACTTACATCACAATACTTTACATCATCATTATTACTAATAGTAATAGTGGTTAAATAATTTAATAATTTACATGGAAAAGAATAAAAGAAAATGATTTCTAAGTATATTTACATAATTGTTGGTTGGAATTTCCAGTAGAAGATTTCAGTGTCTTTTCTGCTATTTTGCTAAGATTTTATAAGAATACAAACCAAATACTCCACTTTTCTCAGTTGTGCATCTACAGCTCATAGTTAATCATGCGAGTGAAAGATAACTGCCACAGCTTGAAACCCCATGCTGCTCTGGGCAAATCTGGCATGTCTGGAGAAGGAGTTTGCCACAGTGACCAATAGGTGGAGGTGTAGGTTTGGGAAATTAGCCAGTTCATACTACAGCTCTCATTTCATTCTACTGAAGCTAGAAATGAAAGTTTTTCTCAATTACTCTCAAATTTTTTACAGCGTTTGTAAAACAAGATGCATTTCCCCAATCAGCTCATACAATCAGTCGCAAAACATTGCAACTAATGTGAAAAAGGTTGTAATTTAAAAACCTTTAACTGTTTATCAAAACAAACTATCTGCATTAAACTATAACACTGGTCAGCGGGTTTTTTTTCAGAGATGAAATGTGACATTTCTTAATGACTTTGCTGAATCCAAATATAACGATTTAAATGCATGATTGGCGGTTTCCCACGATGTTTAATTTTTTTACATTTCACACTTATATACGTTCTAACATTTTAAAATAAATTTTAAAAAACAGTTCCACGTAGAGACAAAATTACACCACAATACAAAGCAGCGTTGTTCAAGTTCGGTTCACACAAAGGGTCTGTTAACGGTAAATTTATCTGGGCTCCAGCCTGCCAGGCCAGACCAGCATGTTGTGTTTAGGTGGGATAATGTTATGACATGTAACATGACATGTTGGTTTCTTCTTCTTGGCTGCATGTCTCTCTGTGGATCTCCACAACCAAACTTAGTTCATCACTTAACAATGTGGGGCACCAACAGTGAAAATGCAAATGTTTAATTTGCATGTCATTGGTGCGCGCTCTGGGAGTCACGTCACTTAATATATTTTTTTAAAAATCACGCAACTTTACTCTGCAGCATTACATATTCTCTGCTACTGGGAAGGACAAATTTAAGGTCACAGTACGGGTCAAAGGTCAAACAGAGAGAATATATTTAAATTTGATATTTGCTTGTGATGCTTGATACCTCCACCTGGGCCACTACTGTCAACATTCAGGGCTTTACTTTATTTATTTATTTATTTATTTATTTATTTCAGAATCACTGACTTTTTTTTTTACCCACATGTCGCCAGGTGTTGAATTCTGCTGTGCAGAAGTAACACAAACCTTTTAAGGATTTTGCATGTTGTTTTAGGAAAAAAACTTTGATTTGCATAAATCTGTAAAGATTTAAATTAGTTTCCAGCTCATGTAAATATTGCAGGATGGTTAAACTTGTGGTAACATTTTCTCTCCTTGGGACGGCCCTGCTGTTTTTCCTAATAACAGCCAGGGGTCTGACCTTGATTTTCCTGCTTTTTTGTGGTTTCTTTACCACAGTGACTTCTTTCTAATGCCTTATCCAACAATTGGATTGTTCGCACTAGATCAGTCTGCTCTAAATGGAAGCCAAGCCAGTAAAGGTTGACATAGGAGTTTATATTTCCTGTACTGCCTCATCAATTATCCTTGTTAGGGTATACTTTTTACTACTGAGCATTTCTCCTTCTTTGTTAGTGTCTGCACATGTTTCAGCACATTCAGGCAAATAATTAGGCACAACTGTCAATCCTTTGAACAGTTACTGCCTGTATAATATGTATGTTTAAATGAAATTGCATGTGACATGAGAAGCTACTTTCAGCTGCCTCCTCCTTCGTCACAAGAGGTCACCACAGCAGGTAGCTCGGCATATTTGGCTTGGCAGGGTTTTTACAGCAGATGTCCTTCCTGATAGATCCCTCAAAGGGATTTGTGTTTCCTCCCAGGATCAAACCAGAGAGTTTTCATTTGGTAGGCAAACATTTAAACCAGTAAGGTGAAGAGTCCATCTAGTATATTCAAAATCTGAATGAACATGGAGGAGCTGCTCAGGTAAAGAGGAAGCAAGAGTATAGATTCTTCATTGCTTTTACTGCAGGGGGGGATTTATGAGGACTGACTGTCAGTCGCTGAATGGAGTGACAGACATTACAGTTTTTTTGTTGTTGTAATACACTGTTGCATATTTTATTTCCACTGTATATGTTTGTTCTTTGTTTTCCTTATTTTTTCCATAAGTTTCTTTATCACCGCGTGAACAGAGTGGTCAAAAGTAGAAGACTTATATTTCAATAAGTCTTTTTATAGAAATATAAGTCTTATAGAAACATGTCTTCTATATAAGAAGACTTATATTTCTATAAGTCTTCTTATAGAAATATAAGTCTTATAGAAATATGTCTTCTATATAAGAAGACTTATAT
>NW_005187732.1:125606-165213 GCF_000239375.1 Pundamilia nyererei
TAGAAATATGTCTTCTATATAAGAAGACTTATATTTCTATAAGGCTTCTTATAGAAAATACATATTTCTATAAGAAGACTTATATTTCAATAAGTCTTGTTCTCGTTAGTAAATATCTGCTGTACTAAGCTACAGATATTTGTCCGAGAACACACGGCTGCTCATCATGTGACTTGTTAAGGGTCACACATTATCACACTTTGGCTCCTGTGAACTGTAACGACTCGCATGATGACAGAGGGTGGGTCAACAACTCTCGGGACCAACTTCAAGGTGACAATCCCACTAGGTGTTAAATACCCAGTACTCAGAGTCACAGCCTGTCGCTCCACGTAACCACACACTCTCAGTTATCTCCCTTGAAAAATATCAGGGAGGGACTGCTATGTATGCGGCACTCGTCTGCATCTTCCTATATTCTGATGCCTCTCACCGCCACACATACTGGCTCCTCATCCATGGGCAGACGGTAGCCCTGGTAAAATATTTATATGCAGGTTCCTGCTTATTGCAGTTTTTTGCTGTTGCTTTGGCTTCGTTCTCAAATTGCGTTTAAAGTTATCGAAAACATAAGAAATGCTTCACGGCGTTTCATTCAAACTGAGGATTTGTTGTTGTTATTGTTTGGAAATGTTTTAAGACATTAACACAAGTGACTTAATATACTGTCTACAGTTTACATGTGGGCAAAGTAGATGTATTGTTTTTAAGCAAATGCAATATTTGTGTTGCGTTTTCCACATTAATAAGACTTTTGACTTAAAAGACTGATGTCCCAGAAATTAAAGGTGGTATTATTGTGCAGCTGACATCTAAGATCCTGACAGATGAATCCTCCAACAAATAAACAACAAATAAAGTTGGTGTTTTTTCCTGTCATTGTAACTGTAGTTGATTATAATGTGTGACCACTGAGGGAAAAGTATTCCCCTCACAGTGTAAGGGTGCTTTGTACAAACTAAACCTGAGACTCAAGAAGTCACTTGGGCGAGTGATGAAACGTTTCTCCCACAAAACGCTACGACCAGATGAACAGAATCAACTTTTGGAGATTTACTTACCTGGATGATTGAGAATGCATCAAGATGTACAAAGTAAACATGCCAGTGAAATCAGCACCTGAAGAATATTCACTCAGGAAATCCTGCATGATTCTGACTTCATCTCCTCACAGTTTAAACACATTGGTTTACACATCGCTGAAATAATTTGGTATTTTGGTGAAAGTGACTTTCTTTAGTTACACTAAAAAATAAATCTTGACAGATGATTAACTATTCTGGCAACGCTGCATTTAAAGTGAAAAAAAAAATGGGAAAAGCTGCTTCAGAATTGAGAACATCAACATTTTTAGCAAAAAATGTGCAAAAGCTGCTTGTTTTAAATACTCCTGACTTTCACCTGGGGGCTCTGCAGACGACATAATGTGCATGTGATGATTTCCACAGACTGTTGAGAGGAAACAACCTATTTGGATCACAAACACATATACAAATTCCTCTTAATTCTCAAGTAAAACCTTGTCCTCATGAGTTCAGCATGTGGAGAGTTTTCACTTTGGGGCACAGTAGCAACATTCTCCTCAGAAAAATAATAATCTGGTGCAGTAGGCATTCGATGTCAGTGATGACACTCCTTTATTATTGTTAAAAGTTCATTTGAGACGAGAATAAAAGGTTTTGAGCAAGCTTCCACATTTTGCAGGTTAACTACAGTGTTTCCTGTACATATGAACAGTTTGGGGTACTGATTGTGTACTGGGTTTTTGCTAAATGTAAGGGTCTTCAGCTGTTAACTATGGTTACATATCATCTATGATCAGCTCTTCTATATCTGGAGCATACGCTCTCAAATCCCAAAAGACTCTGTTTATCAGTATTTGTAGTTTATGACATCATACTGGTGAGTAAAGGGTGGTGAAGTAATTCTGAATACCATGAATTGCCTTTCCAAATAAATTTTAATCTCATTGATCAGACGTTTTGAAGCCGACTGAAGGGTCGCCGCCTCAGTACTTTTCCACATGTTGGCGCTGACTAGAATAAGGCCAGCCCAAAACAAAAGGGTTAATTATTAGACTCTGGATTGTTGACTCTGGGAATTCTTGGTTTGGTGGGATATGAAATGGCCACCGACACAAGCCCACCCACTTTTCCATAATGCAAATAAAGGCCCTGTGTATGGGGGGTTCTCTCTCTCAGTAACCTCCCCAGCGCAGATGGCCCAGTCTCTAAACCCCGCCCACAGTCTTTTGTCTTCAGGGAATCTGTCTCTTGGCTGTTAGTAGAAAAACTATTTATTTCATGTGTCAGTAGGGGGCGCGACGAAGCCTACTGAGGCCCCATACTCACTGTAACAAGCAGGTCTTCTTTTATTTTTGGATGCATAGCCACGGCAGAAACACAGAATTATAAACAGGACCTGAACAGAAACTATTCGACTACATTTTCTTTTCTTTTGTCTGTAAATATGCACAGAGACCAGCATATGAGGGGATACTAAAAAGCAAGCTGCCCCCCCCTCCCACTACCACCCACACACATATATATATATAAACGTTCACGCGCACAACTGTGAAGCTCAGTAATGCTCTGTGCATACATACATAGATATATAGACAGGCACAAACCAAGAATATCAAGACAAGGACAGATGAGAGCAAACTCGAAAGGGTGAAGAGCAAAGTAAATGAAGATAGAAGAGAAAGGATGAGGAGGAGGAGAGAGGTGAAAGATGAGGCAGCAGGGAGACAGAGAAGCAGAGGAGAGGAGGATGAGAGAGGGAATCAACAGATGCAGTGTGGAAAGGACCGAAGGAGAATGGTGGATGAGAACGAGGCCTCTTTCAGCACAGAGAGCTCTGCAGCATAGAACTGAAAAAGAGAGACTCGATATCCAGTTCGTGGCTGTCTCACTGTTAAAGGATCCATATTTGACCTGAAATATCTGATATCTGCCTCCAGAATCACACGTCTATCTCTATTCACTGGAAATATTTAACGTTTTATTTATTTTCAGGCTACTCTCACCAGATTTGTTTTTATTATTCTCCAACCGATTGATTGTTAATGCGAATGTCTGATCAGCTGTCACGTGGAAGCACCTCAGTGCGTTTAGGCATATAGACATCGTCAAGATGTCTATATGCTGTAGGATGGGGAAGAAAGGTGATTTTAAGTGACTTTGAAGGTGGCATGGTTGTTGGTGCCAGATATATCATCTGAATATTTCAGAAAGAGCTGGTCTGCTGGGATTTCCCCCCACAACATACTGTAGAGTTTACAGAGAACGGTGCAAAAAACAGAAAATATCCAGCGAGCAGCAGTTCTCTGGCCAGACTCCTTCAAGCAGGTAGGAAGGCAACAGTAACTCAAACAGGCACTCACTGCAGCCAAGCCATGCAGAAGAGCATCTCTAAACACATAACACATCGAACTTTGAAGCAGATCGATTATAGCAGCAGAAAACCACACCTAACGTCAATCCTGTTAGCTAAGAACAAGATAATGAGGGTACAATTCACACTAAAATTGGACAATAGAGGAAAAATGGTGTTGGTCTGATGAGTCCCAATTTCTGCTCAAACAATGAGATTTAGCACAAAATGACATGAAAGGCTGGGTCCAGCCTGCCTTGTATCATAGTTCAGACTTTTGGTGGTGTAATGGTGTTAGGGATGTGTTCTTAGCACACTTTTGGGCCCTTAGTACAAACTGAACATTGTTTAAACACCACAGCCATTGTTGCTGAAGATGCCCATCCCTTTATGACCACCATGTACCATCTTCTGATGGCTGCTTCCAGCAGGATAACGCACCGCATCACGAAGATCAAATCATCCGCAACTGGTTTCTTGAACATGACAAGTCACTAGTCACTGACAAATTCACATTATGGATGCACAGCTGACAAATCTGCAGCAACTGTGCGATACTGTCAGGTCAATATGGAGCAAAATCTCAGGAATGTTTCAAGCACCTTATTGGATCAGCTTTGAAGACAAAAGAGGATCCAGCCCAGTGCTAGCAAGGTGTACCTAATAAAATGTCCACTGAGTGTATGTGGATCCAACACCTCTGAAATGTAAAGAAGTGCCATTTGATTGGATACCTAATAAACAGAATTTTGATAAAACTCATCAAAACTCAGTTTCATATAAGAGCATAACTCTGGTAACAATGTCTGTTTATCAAAAAAAGTGATTATTACATATTAACATTGTTATTTAAACAACCCCCTGATAATTAAGATTTTTTTCAGTAATGTTAATACCTCAGAGTGTTAGATTGCTTCTAAGATTGCTGTGGCTACCAATTATATCATCCCTTAAAGAACTTTTACTGACAACCCGATGAACATCACTTGTCACGGTTTGCACTGGCAGACCATATGGAGGGAGGAGGAGGACCCAAATGCAGACACTTGGAACAAAATTATAATTTAACAAAAGTCGAGCCGTTTAATTGTGGCTGGGAAAAGGTACAAAACAAAAAGCAGATACACACTGAGGCTAAACTAACCAGAACTAAACTGAGAACAACTAAATGCTAAACAGAAAAGACAAAGAACAAAACCTTGAACATGATAAAAACCTGAACATGAAAAAAACCTGGAAACATGACGAGAACTCAACAGACAACCTGACACTGAACAAAGGAAGACAGGACTTAAATACACAGAACGGTAATGAGGGAAGTGGAAACACATGAGGAACATAGCTGACACAAATTAACACAAGGGAAACAAAACTATACACACTGAACATGGAAACACGAGACTGTCAGAATAAAACAGGAAACATAATGAGACGAAAACTGTGACGACACGAGCTTGACAATATGACATGGAAAACACAGACATGAAACGTATAACAGACTGGGGAGACGGAATGATTCACAAGGAGAGGAACATGGAACCAGATAATGGGAACGAGGCACAGAGATAACTAAAAATCACATATAGAGGACAAGAGACTTACACAGGAAACAGAAAACAACAGAAGGGAGCATGGATGAAACTTTAACTAAACAAAACCTAATTACACTGAAAAAAAAGGCCATGTTGGATTTACTTGATTCAATAGTGGACATTGGTTGCACACAAACGTTTTGCTTTGGCAGAAACTTAAACAACTGAGTTAAATCAACACAACTTATTCATAGTCAATAAACCTGTACATTTTGTGTTCATAAAACGTGATTGAAACATGTTTAGATGAAGTAAGTTGAGCGCTTGGAATATTTTAATCCTTCACAATTTTGTCATTTTATTTCAACACTATTCAATAACCTTTACCACAGTACTACTTGATTACTTAAATACTACATGTTGTCTTCATATTACATAATGTTCAACAAAGTCTAGAGTCTGGTTATCATAAAAGTTGAATGGATCTACAACAACTAACATCCTCCTGTCTTTTTCCTGGTTGCATTCACGGTGAATTTAGAATCACAATAAGTTAACTCTAATAACTGCATGACTTTTAACTGTGGGAGGACACCAGAATACCCAGAGACAAACCAGTGCAAACTAGCCAGATTGTGGATTTGAACCCAGGACCTGCTTACTGTGAAACAACGGCGCTAACCACCATGTCACCAATCCAGGGTTGACAAAAGTAGGAAAGCTATGATTGCAAGGCTTGATGCAGAATTTTCTGTACGTTTTTGTCCTTGACAGGTTAAACCACAATAAAAAGCAATAGCATACACTTTGTGTGTGTGTAGTTGTCTGCCTCTTATTACTCCAGTGATTTTCCCGCAGTTTGAAATCTCATGTGATCTTGTTAATTTCATGAGTCCAGCAACTAACCACTCTTACTAGATTGTATCATGTCATCTCCACAAGAACAAATTAAGTTGTTGAATTTCGTACAGATCCTACATGATTTTATTACGTTCAAGATAGAAACAAAACAAAATTTTGTGTTCAAATTACAAAGTAGACTTTTTTAATGTAACAACCACCCAATTTACTTCTTTCGGTATACCAAAAAAAGTAGAGGTGGCTGTTCGACTTGACTGAGATGGATGCCTTCCTCAAACCACGATCCAAAGAGTGCAAGACTGAAATCCCGTGCAGTGTCGCGAGATTTAACATTGCTATATCACTGACTTACTTCACTCTAACATGATATGAACAATTTAATCTACCCGCTCTGCATATTATGTACTTTTTACACTATATAGTTACACTTAACTTTAAACCACGAGGCAATTGTGTTAAATACACTCAAGATGCTTACATAAATCCAAGAGCTGGCCAATCCCTTTTTTCAGTGTAAGACATGCTAATAATAACACTAGAACTTACCATTACTCTAATACATCATAAGAAATCAGGCATACAAAATAAACTCAAAATGCTGGGTCGCGCCCTGACAGTCACTAACTGTACCTCTTCAGAGCCCTGGAGGCCCTTGTACCAGCCTAGGCTGTATCTCTATTTTTTTTTAAAGGACAACCACCATTTTTCAACAAAAGATGCCAAAATGGCATCACCGGCTTACTGTGACTCAAAGGGATTTGTTGTGCTTGATTTGAGTTGCATCAGCTTTGGTGACGTTATAGTTAATAATTCAGCAGATTTATTAGCAATAGTGCTTACTGACCCAGTGCTTTACACTGCAATTTAGGCTACAAAGCTGAATAAGTAGTAAACGTGTCAATATGTACTAGAGCTTTTAAGTAAAAAATGTGCTGGACAGCTAAGGTGTAAAGTTTGAAATGAACAAAAGACTCAAAAGCAAACTTTAATTTGTCAGAATCAGAATACTTTATTAATCCCGAAGGAAATTAGGGCTAAAAGCAAAGTCCAAAAAGGAGCCAAAAGAAACCCACAATCTTCATAAGAAGCCAGAAAAAGAGAAATTTCACCTGGGAAGATACACTGATGCTATATGAAAAAGACTAAGAGGAAGGACAGGACTGTAAATACACACAGACGATACACTGGGGCTTGGAAATAAGACGGAAAGAGACAAAGTTTAAACTAATCAAGACAATCTGACAATCTGGAAATAAAATTCAATACCAGAGAATAAAAGAAAAGATGTTACCAAACTAAAACATGAAACTAAATACAGACAGTAGATGCAAACAAGAAACCCCAGACTAAACATGACTCAGAGAAACCCTGGGGAGGATCGAATAACAGAATCGAGGGAGAAAACAAAACGTAAAAATATTACAAACCTGAAGTGACTCACAAGACTGACAAAGCCCAAGCAGGAAGTCAAATCCTAAAGAGTGTAATAAAAAACACAACTCAAATAAAGCAACAACAGATGTTAAGCAGAAAGTGACATACTAACAGCATTAAACAAGAATCCAGACCTCAAAAACACAACCAATCCCAGATCCCAGCTGTTACTGGGTAAACTTTAGGGTGTTTTTTTTAGTTGAAAAAAGTCAATATTACCCAAAAAATGAGGAAACCTAAGAGATTGCCTGAGGCTCTTCAACTTCTAAGAGTGCATGAACAGTGGCTGGATCGTTCTGTTCTCTAAATATGCTAATATTATTAAACTGTGTGAGCCATGTAAGAGTCAAAAGCTGGCCATGATGCTTTTTGTGTTATTTTTTACATTTTTTTTTTTTAAATTTTGGACAACTGAATTTAAGGGTTTGGATGAGTTGCACCCTTTTGCAGCTTTCTAGCCTTAAGCTACAGTTTGTGACTGGTACTGGATAAACTACCTCTGAGTTAAGCTGATAAACCAAGGAGGCTAAGTCCATTTTTTCCACCTTAACAACGCTTTTGACCGTAAGAAAGGTGTCTCAAAAACTGAATGTTGTGTTTTTGTGCAGCTTTTCAGTAAATTATGCCCCAAAGCAGGGATCCTGACTATCTTTGGTGACTAATTTCCACAGGCATCAGACTGGAGTTTAGCATCAGTCAATACTGACACTAAATCTGCTGAGTGCAGTCATGCTCCTAACATGGCTGATAATGGATGTCAGTGTTAGTGCTTCTGCGTGTGTCTTTTTAAGTTCATCTTGTTGTATCACAGTTTATACTAAGGCCTGGAACCTACTTGTGGGGGTTTGAGCACTACATGCTGAGCACAGAGCCTCAGGAAATTAACACCTGATCTGTAAGCAGAGAGTGCTTTACAGGGGAAAAAAAGGTAAAAGTGATGAGGCCTTGAGACACGGCTGCATATCTATTATGCAAGAGTTCCTAATTTCTTGTGCACACGATGACATTGCAGATATACAGCAGGCCGAGCTGTGCAGCAGACACTCCAGTGATGTTATTGTCCTTTTAAACGTTTACTCAGCTTGAATTTACATACCCTGATCCATTTCTGTCGCAAACCGATGAGGCCTCATCGCATTTCACCGTGGCACTAAAACGAGCAGAAACATTCAGTGGTCCTCCAGTACAACGGCAGCTACAACCAACCTCGGCAGGAAGAATCCTTTCTATCGCATCTGATTCTACACCTTGCATCTCTTGAGATCAGAGAGACTCGGGGGAGTCAAAGGAGGAATAGATGGAGGGATGGGAGTCAGGGGGAGGAGGGGGACTGAAGACTTGGGGAGATAGTACGGGAGACACGTTTTGCCTCAATGGAAGAGAGAAGAGCACACAGACTGACAGATAGACGGGCTAGGAGGAGAAATGAGACAAGTGGAGAGCTTGGGTGTGTGTCTGTGTGTGGGGTGGGGGGGGGAGGAGGTGGAAGAAAGAGTGAGCTAAAAAAGAGAGTAGGAGGTACACTCGGCTCTGAGAGATCGAAGAGAAACCGAGCGCGAAGAGGAGGGAAGGTGGTGGGGGGAGATGGAGTGACAAGTGGAGGGGAGGACTGAGGATGAGGAGAGGAAAGGACAGAGAGAAAAGGGAGGAGGACGGGTAAGGGGAGAAGGGCTGAGGGGAGAAATATAGCAGTTGTTCATTAGTGAGGATGTGTTAGGGACTGGAGGACTGAGCACGAGGAGAGACAGTGGAGTGGAGGGGTGAGTTATGGACACTGACTAATGAGAGGAGAGGAGGGAAGGGAGACACCAGGGGAGAGGAAAGGAGGGTAGAGGAGGTGGAAAGGGTGTAAATGAGACTGGAGAGGGAGGAAGAAGAGGGAGGGAGGAAGAAGAGGAGCAGGGGAGGGGAGGGGGGGTTAGAAAAGAGCGAAGCGAAACTGATGGGGGAGGGGAAGAATTTGCACGTACGCACACACAGAGTTGAAAACTGCAAGCGACATGAGAGGGAGACACAGGGGAGAGGAAGAGGGTAAGGAGGAGGCTGAAGAGGAGGAAGGAGGGGAAGGGAGAAAGACAGGAAAAGAGTCATTACTGGAAGGTAAAGGGGTGAGGAGGATGTGGAAGAGCAGAAGAGGGGAGGAAATGGAGAGAGGAAGGGGGAGAGGAAGGGAGAGGAAGGAGGAGAAAAAACAGGGAGGGGGCACAGAGAGAAGACAAGAGATGAGGGGGGAGGAGAAGGAGAATTAGGGCAGATATTTAGGAAGGAAGAGGGAGAGGGGGAGGAAGGAAGGAAGGCAGGAGAGAAAGGGGGTAAAGTAGTGAAGAAGAAACAGGAGCAAAAACAAGGAAATGGAAAAAGAGAGAGAGAGCAGCAGTGAGGAGATAAGGTGAGAAGTGAGAGGAGGAAGAGGAGGAGGAAGTGGTGATGCCACAGAGAAAGAAAGAAGAGAGAAAGAGCTGGAGGAGTTTGTAACAGGCTGTTACATGTCAGCAGCAGGCACTGGTGACGGGAGCAGTGGCTTCTGTGAGAGTGTTACTGCGAAGGTTAGTGGGTTTATTCCCAGCATCAGGTGAGAGAGCTCCTGCTAAAGCTAACACTGAAACATCCCCCATTCTGCTCACACACACACTCATCCACCTGTGAACTCACACGCGCACAGGCTCGCGCACACAAACACATCCAGGTCGCAACTCTTTGAACTGTTCTGTTTTAAATAAATAAATAAAAACGAGCACACTGAGGCTATTCATCTGAGTCACTGTCAGTTTATGCACAAAGTAACGCACGCGCCTGAAGACACGTTCGCATACTGACGTACTCGCGCGCGCACACGCACGAACACTCGTTTCAATTGTGCTCCGCTCCTGCCCTTTTCTCCACCAAGCAAGTCTGGACAGCCTGCCTCAGTACAGAGATGCACTGAATCCCTCCGCCGACACACTGGCAAGTAGTCCCTAATTTATGGGATTTTGATAGATACGGATTAAGACTCTCTAACACCTATTGTTTTACAAAATGAAATACCTACACGTTTCTCTTCCATTTAAAGGCCATTAACGATGTAATGATCAAGACGTGAATTATCAGGCAGGCATATTTAAAAGGCAAAATATTTTTAGGACAAAGATTTTAAGTATCGCGCACTGACGTGAGCACTCTTAAAAGTCAATTCACACACATGGCACATAAGGTAAAATCCAAAACCAAGACTGAGATAAAGTTAATAGTTAAGGGACTACTTCTTGTCAATCCAAACGGCTCCTAAGCTTGGGAGAGGCGAACGCATCCAAGCGGATGTCCACCTCACTTTTCTCCGGGTGTTGTCCGTCTCCCGGCGCACATACACACGCACAGCTTCCATCTATCCGTGCAGTTCTCCTCATTGTAGTGTGACTGTGCTCATCAATTAGGCGAGAGTTCAGGCTTTTTAGACACACTAATTGCCTTTGAGCGCTTCGGAGGGGACTGCAAGCTGCGGACAGAGGCTCGGAGAAGTTTTGGCTGCGGGGAAGCGGAGAGAAACGAAACACAGGTACAGTGTGACTATTATCTCCACTTCTAACTACTGGCGTTACTAATGTAACGCGAGGGTACTAGCCGCAAGCTAACTAGCTAACGTTAGCATCCCAGCGACCAACTAGGCTAGACTTAAATTGCACTTTGGTGATGAGGAGAGATGTCGTATATATATTTTCTAGTTTCCAGCCTTTTGGAATGACTTGGACCTTGGAAATTGCTACTATTTTTAGTTTAAGGACCCTAAACATACCGGCAAGTTGGGCAATTATGACATAAAGAGCGAGTTTTTTTTCACTCCAGGGCAGCAGCAGACAGTAGCGTTGGTAGTAACAGCAGCGTACGCGTGGGGAAAACAAAAGGACTTCAAAGTGAGACACAGCGTACAGATGACTGTACAACTAAGCTGTTAAAAATATTGATTTTTTTTAAAGCTAGTAAACGGGACTCAAATTTGAGAATCACCCGGTGCGAGTCCGTCGTCTTTTTATTTTTATTTTTAGTGGTGGGATCTCAGGATTTAACATATTATAAAACACAGTCCGCCTATTACAATGTTAACTTTAACATGTAATGTCCCCCCGCTTTAAGGTCATCCTGTGCTGACTCTTGCGAGCCATGAGCACCTGACTAGTCACTGTAGGAGTACTATTGTTTTTCCTTTTACCACTGTGAGTCAAAAAGTGTTCATCATCAGACTACCCACTTAAAAATTGCGGTGAAGAACCTAAATAGATTTTAGACATATTACCCAAAACTAAACGATCGAATTGCTCGTGGTATTGTTCACTACAGTGCAAAGCATATCTGATGACCCAATATTGTGTATAAGTGAGGAAAAGTTTAAAAATCTGGCCATATGAGGGAAAAGGATGTAGAAGAGGAAAGCCTGCATGTAATCGCCTAGTTGAGTATTATGTATTACTACGAGTATCCAGTCCTTGTCGAGGTTATCAGTTAATATGTTGTAGTTATAGCTCTCGTTCTTGAAACGGTTGATAAATCTGCCAGTGATTGAGGCTACCGCGATAGAGGCTACCACAACACTCCCCCCACCCTCTTCCACCACGAAACTCGCTGAAAGTGAAGCGGGGCGGTCTCACGCAGCCACTTCTCTTGTAAATAAGTAAACTTGAGTATATCGACAAAGGCGAAGGGATGTGTTGAAGGTGGCGATGTTTCCAGTGAAGCCGGACGGGGGGCAGCCGCTGTAGTTTCCGAGGCCACCGGGAACAGCGATAGACAAAGACCACCAGAGAGCTTCAGACACTTGTATTGTTTGCTCTGAGTTTGGTGTGTATGGTTTTTAATCTCGAGGATCGTGAGGGTTGCGACTCGTTTCCCCGCAGAGGCTTGACTGGCTCAGTATGTTGTGCGGTGGTGGTGATGTGTATGCGGGGGTACAGTACTACATCGGTCACCCAACTTCGAGTCCATGCTTTGTTCTGGCCGCGGTTCAAGTTGACAAGTGAAGTTGCGGGTGAGATGGTGAATGAAAGCACGCGACTTTTAACGTGCGTTTGCACTGGGACTCGTGCCCGGTGTCGCCAGTCATTGTTTTAGGGGCTCTCATCGTTTGCGCTTGAGGAGGAAGAAGGAGTTTAGATAGGCTACTTTCTGCAATATTTCATTGGCCCAGAGATGTAGAGACATCGAGAAGACGACAAATATCATGTAATAGTATAGTAATGGCTGTGGATCACACTTCGTCTCTTAGAGGAGGGTCTTATTTATTTATTTGTTTGTAGATGTTTCTTCTCATCAGCGATTATATTCTTTGTTTACTGATGTTGACGTAGATCCCCACTGAACGGGTTTTACCTTTGCTTTGCTGTTGGAGGGGCTCATGTAATGGATTTCTCTTTATGTGTGATTACTTGCAATGTAGCAACCAGCGCCTTTCTGCACCAGCAGATGGGTGGTGTACTGGTATCAGCCAACAGCAGCCTTGTTGACTGATAGGAAAGTAAAATTTGCATCTCGGTGGATAATATTTACTTGTTGTGTCAAATCAGTTTTTTAAATGTCTATTTGCATCCTTGTAGCAAAAATAAGATGCATAAAAGTTACAAAAATAAACAATTATGTAAAATATTGGTACCAGCTATTATCAGCCTAACAAATAAGGGATCAGTATTGAACTAAAATTTGGTTCACCCTTTTTTTTTTCTTCTACATAGACACAAAGGTAGGACCACATCTAGTTAATTACTCACTCATCTAATCATTATTTGTTGGATTAAAGAAAGCTACTTTCAGCTTCTTCTTTGTCACAAGGTGTTGACACAGCAGGTAGCTCTGGATGTTTGATTTGGCAGAGTTTTACAGTGGACTTTCTTGACACGTCCCTAAAAGGATTAGTTTTGTAAATGGCTCTAAAAATGTAACTTGTTAAACTTTTAGCTGAGAAATACTTGATTATGTAAACTGCAATCAAAATGATTTGATCAATTGCTTATTATTTATCTTTAATATTATTATTTATTTGAGCATCATAAAAAAATTGTCAGATTTTGGTCCAGAGCTCAGTGTCGTGTCCTTGATGGCTCTTACAGAGCGACTGCGGTGAGATAACAGATGTTCATTTGGGAAAAAATGGGATGTTGACATGTCACTTGAACTGTAAACAGTGGGTAAAATAGGCCTCTGTTCTGTTTGTTTGTGGGTATTGCTCCACCCAGACAAGAAGACATCTTTAATCAGCTGGAGTGACAAAGGAAGACTCCGGTTAATCAGTCTGGCTCTTTTGTTGAAGATGAAGTTGTTCCTGTTGATTTAGTCGGGATTTGCTCTTGATAAGTCAGAACCTGAGCAGAAAACTTGCATTTAGAGATTCAATCGTAAGTAGTTGAGGTCTCGAATGAGTTCTTGTATAGAAAGCTGCTTTTTGGAAAATAAACTCAGCTCCAGGTAGATAATGGGATTCCCTCCAAGGTGGCAACATAAGGGCCCATTTTACTTTACAAGCGTGAGTTGGTTTTTATAGGGTTGCAAGTGGAAACAAATAGCAGCCAGTGCACTAATGAAACAAGGCATAACTCATAGTTTAATAGGAGATTGAATCGCTTGGGGCAGAAATGTTGATGAATGGTGGATTTTTAACTAGTGACATGTTATGTGTGTGTGTGTGTCTGTGTGTGTGCAGTCATGCCCTCAGTGATGGAGCGCTCGGGGGCTGGGGTCCTGTCCAGGAGCAGAGCCAAAACCGTAACCAACGGGAATAGCCAGCCACACTCTGAGGAGGAGAGCAGCGATGAAGAGCACGCTCACGGTACACACGTACACACTTTTCATTATAGTGTTTGATTTATCAGATATCACGGTAAACGTTCTAACATGGAGCATTAACCTACATCTGATACTTGCAGGCATTTTCTTGCCAGCTGTTCCTGTTGCATGCATTGCATTGCTGCAGTGCTCTCTGTCATCCCATCCTTGTCCTCTGCCCACATACGTCTCTCCTTCCTTCATTCTCTCCTTCACCCACTGACTTCCTGTTGATCTTTGCGGAGCCCATTTTAAGATAAGAAATGGCAGTTTTACACAACTAGTTTTCCTCTCTGTTACCTTTCTTCCCTCCTCTGTTCCTTCTATCAAACATCCTTCTTCTTTATCATGCTCCTTCTGGCTCCATTCATTTCACCCATCTGCTCATGTTTCTATCATCCCCTTCTCCTCCCTTCCTGTCTTCTGTCCCAGAGGAACCTGTAATCTGTCTCTTCCTCCTTCAGGTTTGCTTCCCTGCATTTCTCACAGTCTCTCTTCACTCCTCGCTTTCCACATTCTCCAGCTTCCTAGTTTCCTGCTAGCTTTACCGCAGCGATAATTACCTGATGTCTGCCACCCATCGATGCTCTACCCGCTCGTCTTCGTCGGGTGGTGAACAATATCAAAATGTTAAATGGCATTTCTGGATTATCTTATTTATTGTTTTTACTTATTTATTAATGGAAGTTGTACATGGAAGTTTTTCTTTATTTAAATGTTTTCTTCATATACCAGTGTTTTCCCCCCACTTGTTTTTTACTGTATTTTTACAAATGTAGTACAGTTTTGTTCTAATGGTTAATTAGAAAATATGTAGCTGACCTTATTATGTACGAATAGATTAATACATAATAAAATAAACAATAGATGCATTTAAAAACAAATTGGTTTGCTTTGAACATTAAGACTATATTTAAAAGTTAGATTTAGCCCATGTGTCTAAAAAAATTAAACAAATACAAAAATGCCTGAATGAATTCTTCTACTGCCTTGAAGGGGGGGTGACACTTCTATGCCAAAAAGACACCTGGTTGTATGGAAGTTTATGTGAAAAGAGAAGTTCAGATTCCTCAGTAAACACGTTCTGAATGAATTTATGGTTATAGATGCTAGTTTGAAGTTTTAGTGACGACTGCGTGATGTTAGACACCTTGACCAGGAGGCATCTTTGTGAGATACCTGAAGCACTCTCCAATGACTGAGCTCCTCCTGTAAGGGAGAGCCCAGCCATCCTTTACATAAAGCAAATTTCCACCGTTTGCATCTGCGATCTCATTCTTTTGGTCAATACCCAGAGCTCGTAACCATAGGTGGGAGTAGGGACATAGATTGGCCAGTAAATCAAGAGGTTTGCATTTATGTTCAGTGGTGTGATCCACTTTGTTTAGTTTTGCAACTTGGAACCTTTTCTGGTGTGTTACACAAATGTTTTTGCCCTGCATTGCAGCTCTTGAAATATAAACTTATGTACGCTTGTCTCTGCAGACAGCATGATCAGAGTGGGAGGAGACTACCAGGCTCAGATCCCAGAGTTCAAACCAGGTGAGCTGGGAGGGAGAAAAGCACAACAAAAGGAGACGACAGAGGGCATTAAAATTGACGATAAAAAGAGAGAGAGGGAGGGAATAACCTCTGTGTCTCCTGTTGGAAGGAGACACAGAGGTTGAAGAGAAGTGTGGAGGAGACTACGGATGAATGCAGATTAGTAGAGGAGTGAAGGTCAAAAAGAGTCATTTTACAATAGAACAAAAAACAGGAAAATGAAAAGAAGGCTGGAGGGGAAAACGAGGAGCTGTTATCATCTTTGTCCAGTAATGCAGACGTCAGAGTGACGCTTATTTGTCAGTGTTTTAGTGTTATTGAATGCAAAATCAAAAGGTTCAAAAACATTAAGTGTCCTCCATGAAAGAGCCCTGTTGCTTTGCTTGAGTAGATGAAAAATGTTTTGATGCTGAGGAAACAGTCGTCATAACCTTCACGGAGGAACGGCGGCATGCTTCAACAGCTTGTACCAAAGAAGGGGACAAGCAGGCAAACCAGCATAATCTGTTGTACGGAGTGCACAAATGTTGACTTCCCAAAGAGTTCAGCTGATCAAGAGGGAGCTTTAGTCAGATGGAAACATGCAAAGATGGGTAGATGGATAAGAAAAGAGAGATGCTGGGGATTGAGAGAGCTTAAGTGGTGGATAGGAGGGACATGGAGGTGACATGAACGAGTAAAAAAGGGATTGACAAATATGTATAACCTCAAAGTGTGGATTTAAGTGTTCGCTTTGTGTTGTTTGTTTCCATTTTCAGACAGCTCAGCCCGCTACAGTGAGAAGGACCAGAGGAGCATGTTGGTCTGGTGTCCCAACAGCCAGCTCTCTGATGCTATGTGTAAGCTCCACACACCTGCCTTACCTTGTATTCATGTGTGCGAGCTAAAAAACTTGACCTTCAGTTTAATGGATATATGCTGACTGGAGGGTGGCAATTAAAACTCTCGACTGTCTCTTCCTGTGCACTTATGTTCTTTCGCTCTCTTACCCTTTTCCTCTTCATCTCTCTGTTTTCTGTTTAATAACAGAAAACAGAGAGAAACCTATTCATTTTTTTTAGTCTTCTCTTCATTCTCCTTCACCATCTTTAGATTATTATGTATTATTTTAACAGTTTTTCTGGGTGTTTCTGTGTTCTTCCAGTGGACGAGTACATCCTCATGGCTAAGGAGAAACACGGATACAACATGGAGCAGGTAAGGGCAGTGCATCAGAAACAAAAGCTCAGATGTTTATATTTCTGTCTTCTGACCTAAACTTTTCCTGGTTTCCTGACTTTTGGCTCCATCAGGCTCTGGGCATGTTATTGTGGCACAAACACGACGTGGAGCGCTCACTGGCCGACCTGGCAAACTTCACCCCCTTCCCGGATGAGTGGACAGTTGAAGATAAAGTGCTGTTCGAGCAGGCCTTCAGCTTCCACGGCAAGAGCTTCCACCGCATCCAGCAGATGGTGCGTGACTGAGAGAGACACACATGCACTTACCACCCTAAATATTTAAAACGAGTGATGAAAAGTAAATTCTTTTTTTCATGTTTGTAGCTTCCAGACAAGCTGATCTCCAGCCTGGTAAAGTACTACTACAGCTGGAAGAAGACCAGAACCAGGACATCAGTCATGGACCGACAGGCCAGGAGGCTGATCAACAAGAGAGAGAAAGATGACAGGTTTGAGATGCCTTCACCAATCGTGGAGAAACAACTGCTCACCTGAGATCTGACATTTGGAGAACTTTTTTGTTAAATGACACTCAGTGAGCGCGACATCCTGGGAAACTAGGCTCATGAATATAAATAAGACAGGCTGATATTATTTCTTGTCTTTTCAGCTGACATTTTAGACCATTTCAGACATGTGTTTGATGAAATTTCAACAATAAAACAGCACAAAGTTTAAGCACTGGTGTGCTTTGTGTAATTTATTTATGTTTTTTGTCTTGCAGTAATGATGAGATTCAAGAAGGAGAGCAGGCCAGTGACAGTGATTTTGAAATTGATGCCAAGAAAGAGGTGAGAAAGTGTGTGTGCACATTCAGAGAAACAACTTCTGTGAGGTGAGGACCGAGCTGCCTTGACACTTGAATGATATTTGTGATTCGATGTGCACACAGGCGGCAAAACAGAACGCGAGCAGCACCAGCTCTGACAAAGCCACGCCCAGCCGCTCCGGTCCAGTGAAGAAGGAGAACATCGGAGCTCAGTACAGACACCACCCGCTCAGAGCCCGCCGCAGGCCACCCAAAGGCATGCACCTGGAGCAGGCGGACATCATGTCTCTGTCGGCCTCTCACGATGCTGGAGTTCTAACCATTCGCCAGCTGGACACACAGCTGGTTTCACTCAAGAGACAGGTGCCAGGTTTCTCAGTGTGGATTTAATGATGTCTTTGGTCATCAGATTATAAATGCAAAGAGTAAATGCACATGAATGTTCTCAAAGCAGGTTTTAGCTGCAAAAACTACCACTCGGTGCTACCAGCTTAAAAAATAACCCTACCTCACTGCCCCTCCTCTGTCTCAGGTCCAGTCTATCAAACAGAACAACAGCAGTTTTAAGCAGAGCCTAGCTGAAGGTGTTGATGGCTCCAGACCTACAGACGTAAGTCTTGAAACTCCCCTCTCTATGCCCTTTCCCTCCTTTCCATATCCCTTATTTACCGCCTCATTTCTTGCCTGTATTCAATTTTCCCCTCCCCTGATCTCGCTCCAGTTTGTTCCTTTCCTCATCTATTCACGCGGCCCTTCCTCAACTCCCTCCAGACAGTATTTCACCCCTCGTGGGACTGACTCTAGTCTTAACCTGCTCATTGCTCTCTTACTGCCATCTTCCTCCCTCTCTCCCCCCCTTGTTTCCTACCACCTACCTCACTCTCATTCTAATCTCTAGTTCTTTCTCTCCTAGCCTGCCCCTAAGATGAACTCTCGTTGGACCACAGAAGAGCAGCTCCTTGCAGTGCAGGGTGAGTGAAGGCTGTAGCTTCCTCCCCCTCCAAGAGGCACCTCTTGTCGTCAGCTCTCCTCTACCTGCCTCCCATTCACAGCCAGATGTCTTATTAGACATTCATATTGATATTCTGCACACACAGGAGCTGCCTGTACTTGTGTGTTGGTACGGTACAAGCTCCTCGATTATTTCTCCAGGAGCTACTTTTGGATATTTTGCAATGGGCTGATGCTGGTGGGAGTTTTTGTCTTCAGGGATGGTAACGTTTAGAAAGCTTAATTTTGCCCCTAAAAGAGATATTTATTTTTTTATTTTGACATGAAAAGAGACGAAGTCCTATTGTGAAGCCTCTGGGTGTATTTGCCCTCATTATATTAGTTCTTTTAAAGACAGACATGAGTATGGGGTGATCTGACTGTGAGTGAAGCACTTACAAAAACTTATCATTAGCTCGTTCCCCAAGTGAGGGCCGAGGCCCCCTGGTGGATCGCAGTAATAACAGAAATTCAATTTGAAATTAGTGGTAATAGGAGGTAGTTGGGTTGTGATATTACTCATTACTCTACCCTTGTGTGGAAGTCTTTGTCCCAGTGACAGGAGGGTCACACGTTGACCTCAACACTTTGCATATAATATAATAATATTAGCCATGTATAGCCAACCGCCTGCACTGTTTGATTTTCAATAAAATTTCCTAGGAAATGCATCACTTCTGTTTTGTATTTTGATTAACATGAAGATTTAGAATTGGGTGGGCCTAGTGGGAATTTCTGGATTTTAAGTGGGCTGCACCACTCTTGACTTTGGGAATGGTTGTCCTAATTAATCTATAGCTCTGTCCTTGATGGAGACCATAACTTACAAAATTAATGTCATTTTATTTGGTATGAAACAAGCATTTGAGCTCAAACTCATTAAGAAAGTGCTCACTGAGGTCAAAGCGCAAGGGAACCAGGGACTGTTTCCCAGTATACCTCTAAGACCTAAAATGCCCTTTTTGCCCATAGATGAGTCCTCCTGCTGGTCATTAGACAGAATGCAAATTTAAGGCACTTCTAATCTACTCAGTTCTGACGTTTAACTCCATCACCAGTATACAGTCTATAGGGGGAGAGCCCTGTTTGTTTCAGTTTTTCATGACACGATGGAGCTACAGGGTGCCGTAAACTTCAGGTCTGTTCATGTACGTGTGCATTATTTCAGCTTTAAAAGCGAGCACGAGGAGAGAAAATCAGAAGTTGTTAGGAGCGTATCAGCCACAAAAGTGGAAGGTAAAATTAGCAGCTGCAGCCCGTGTGCCTTTGAGCAAAACCTGTACCTCCATGTGGCACAGCTGCTCCAACAGAAAAAACAAAACAAAAACCCTGAAAGTGTGCAGTGAAGCAGGTCAGGGTGGGAAAAGAGCAGGTGCACTGAGCCAGCTGAGCTCAGATGGAGGTTAACTGTAAACATGCTCACCATACGTGACTCTTCCTGTCCCTCCTCTCACATCCTCTGCCACACACCCCTCACTGAGCGAGAGGAAGCTGGCTGACTCTGTTGCTTTTGATTGCTATATGCTGCTTGGTACTGGCAGGACATTAACCCGACTTCTCTTTTCCAGCTATCCGGCGTTATGGTAAAGACTTCACCGCCATCGCTGAAGTGATCGGGACTAAGACTCCGGCTCAGGTGAGCTTCCTCTTTCTCACATGTTGAAAGTGTGTGAAGACCACCTCTCGTCTTATTCTGACCTCACCCAGCAGTGCACTTGAGCGAGCTGCCTATCAGCTTTTCATCTCTTTTCCATGTTCCCTTTCATCCTCCGCCTAAAGGTTTCCCCTATAGGATCTCTGTAATCTCCATTATCCCTGCTTTCATTTGTCTTCTCCCCTCTAACGTCCGCCTCTGTGTCCTTGAGATCGGCATCACTTTGTCCTCATTCTCTTCCTCGCCAACTCTCCATCTCTCCCCGGCTTGCTCAGGTGAGCTCGTTCTTCGTGAGCTACCGGCGCCGCTTCAACCTAGACGAAGTGCTAAGGGAGTGGGCGGCGGAGCAAGTGGCCACCAGCCGAGACCAGAGAGACCCCAGGAGGAGTGGTGAGGAGATGGCAACGGCTACAGATGGCGGCGTAGAGGAGGAGGAGGTGAGGACAGTTAATACCCAAGAGGTGCCTGTGAGAGTTTCTGATTTTCTTGTCACGTGAAATCTGTTTAAGAGAAGTTTTACATGAAACTGAAGCAGGTTGTAAGAATATTATTTGTATTTAATATAAAGCTGTCAGCATGTGAGTGCTGCACATGAATCTGTACACCTCTGTTCTATCTTAATTGCACCTTCTGCTTTTTAATAAAGGATTAAACACACGACAAAGGCTGTAAACAGATTTGTATCTCTGTAAATAATTATTAGTTTGATGGAACTACTTTCAGCGGTGGATTAACACGTGTGCTGCAGGAGAGCACATGACTGAGTGTAGGACATGCAACAGCATGTTAAAGCAACATGTAGCTTCAGTAATATTTGGAAGTAGTAGGACTGGGAGCTTTGCCATCTCCACCAACCCTGTCCTGTGTCTCACTGACAGATTTAAAACGGACAGACCTCGTAATGCAACTTTGAGTGATTCACAGTTCAAACTCATCCCTATGTATCTCACACTGAGTGTCGGTGTAGCCCCTCTGTCAGACCCACCAGCAGGTGGGCGGGGCCTCTGTGCTCACAGACACACTATTTGCTCACTCGGTGACAGCACACAGAGCCAAAAGTAGAAGACATGAAACACAGCATCGGATTGCAAAACGTAAAGTTTTTATCTGCCCACCGCTTTTGTTCCTCTCTACATCCTGTTTGCACCTCCTCCTGACGCTCCTCCATCTGTCTCTTTCCTCCCCCTTCAGGTCAAAATGGAGGACCCCCCCTCAGACGCCACAGGCAGCTCCTCTCCCCCCTCCTCCGCTCACGCCCCGTCCTCTTTCTCCCAGCCTCCCCCGCTGCTGCGTCCAGCTCCTCCTTCAGCACCCCCGAGCCTCCTCCGTCAGCCGCCTCCTCTTCAGACACGCCCGCTTCAGAACAGAGCTCCCCACAACCACCCCCCACCTCCGCTCATCCGGCCCGCAGTGACCGCCACCACCACCCCCTCCGGGAGTCTCAGGGGTTCTCCTCCCACCTCGTCCTCTTCCTCCGCTGCAGTTCAGATGCCTCCATCACTGGTCGGGCTTAAAGTGGAGCAGCCCAACTCACACTGATAGACACGCGCGCACACACATAAAAAAAAACACACAAACACAAAGCTTCTCTTCCTTCACCCTGGGACCATCACACGACCACATCATCAAATGACACGCTCAGGTCCCCAGCGTGACATCAATCGTCATTAGTGATGTGAAGCTCCTTTACTGTACTGACAAACACCTACCTCCAACACAGTCTAACACACACACACAGAGCTAGGAACTCCAAACACTACCTGCACACAACACACAGAAGAGACACTGGATCATGAAGCCGTTAAAGCCACAACCACAAGAGTGCAAATCCACCTGCACGTCTCCATGGCAACTCTTGAACATCTGGAGGACTGTGGATGAACACTATGTATATCTATATGCTGTAGTTGCATCGGTCTAGTCATCCACACAACCATCAGGAGAAAGAAAAGGAATAAATGAGGGAAAGAGGAAGAGTGGCCCACAGCTGAGCCAGACAGCTCCTGAGAGGGCGTCTGCGTCACACGCAGCATTTTGTTTTCTTCTTTCAGATTTAGACCCTCAAAGGGAAGCAGAGGTACTTCTGCAAAAGCTTTGTGATCAAAGCTGAATCTTTTATTTTGGTTTTGAATTGTTGATTCTTTTCGTTCTGCGTTGGGCGAAATCTTCCCTCATAGCCATGTATTGCTAGTATTAACTGGAGTGGTGTTTTGGTTTTGTTTGTTTTTTTTGGTTCAACTAGAATTTCAAAGGTGTGCCTGAGGTAGGCAGTTAGTTACTGTAAGTAGATTAGATGGTGTACTTTGATTACTGAGCGTAAAGGAGAAAAAGAGCCCGTTAACATGCTCTGTCTCACGTTTCTGGAGCTGTTCATTGGCTCAGTGTTCAAATCTTGTTACTTTGGAGGAATATTTGAAGTGATCAATCCCCAACATCTGCAGTGCAGCTCTAAACATCAGTCTGTGATGTTTCAATAACGGTGTTAATATTCTCTAAATAAGTGATGTTTGATCTTTGACAGCCGCGCCTGCCAAAGTGTATCGTTGCTTTAAACGCAGAGTTAGGCACGGAGCGTCAGAGAGGAGTCTGACATTTCACATGGTTGCATTGTTTCTTACACAGGAAGAGTTTGACATTTTTGGAAACACTCGTTTGTGCTCTCGCAGGGTCTCAGTCTCCGAGCGGCAGCCTCGATTACCACTTCAGAGTGGTATCTCTCTGCACTCGTCAAAATGCCAAACCAGTCATTTAAACCCAAAATAGAGCAAGTTGCGACTTTCAGTTAGTGTGTCTGAGTAATTTATAGAAGTGACTTTACAAAGAGGTGATGACTTTGTGTTCCCCCGAAGTCCAGATAAGGCAGCCTCGAGTCCTGTGCTGTCCTGGCGCAGAGGTCAAAGGAGATCTGGAAGACATCTTTGCTGCAGCGTCAGCCACTTGATTCATTTATCCAATAAACTGAGTGCTTCTGAGTTGTGCAACAGTGCAGTTTTCTGTTCATGGCTAGTGCTTCCAAAAGTGATGGTATGGCACAACCTGATGAACAAATGCAGATGATTGAAGCATCTGTCTGGATGACCTTTGTTGTTTATTTCTGTTGCTAGTCTTAGACTACTCTTGTCTGCATCGCTGCCTTTTTATGCAGATCTGAGGTCAGTGGTTAAGCTTCCTTAAACTGTGGTGTTGCCCCAAGCGTAGCCTCAAATCACCTACTTTTGTTAGCAGAGGCCTTCAGCGTTCAGTTGAACGCGGCACTGAGGAGGAACGGAAACTGCATCGCTACGTTTGGCTTTAATAGAAGTTTTGCCTTTTTCACCTGTTTTGTTTTGTTCCTCCAAAAAAAACCCTGCTTGTGTGTACTGTATGTACCAAGGTGTTTACATTGTGGAAACTGAACTGTGTTTGAGGCGTTTTTTCTTTTGAATAAACAAATGACCAAATTCTTCATGATGTCGGTTTTTGAAGACGTTTCTCCAGCTAAGCTATATTTTCTGTCATAGACAGTCATTTTATTCATATTGAACTATTTGTTAACGCAAATCAGTGCATTTAGGCATGTTCAAGAAGTCCTGCTGAAGTTCAAACAGAATGGTGAAGGAAGGTGATTTAACTTTTGGTTCCAGACGGGACTGTCTGAGTGTTACAAAAAAATACTGCTCTACTAGGATTTACGATAGGGGCTTAGAATGATCCACAAGACGTGCAGGTAACAGTAACTCAAAACCACTTATGCAGAAGAGCATCTCTGAATGCACACATCAAACCAGATGGGATACAGCAGTAGAAGACCACACTTGAGTGCCACTACTGTCAACTAAAAGCAGGAAACTGAGGACAACTCTGAGCTCACCAAAAACTGGAAAATGCTTCCTCGTCTTGAGTTTTGAATTCTGCTTCAACGTTTAGATGTTTAGGTCTGAATTTAACATGAACAACATGAACGCATGGATCCCTCCCACCCTCCTGGTGGTGTCATGGTGCACGGGACGTTCCCTTGGCACATTTTTGGGCCCCTTAGGATCAAGAGGCTACCTGAGTGTGGTTGCTGACTATGCAAATCCTTTTTACCACAGTTTTCCCACCGCCTTTTTGGATGTGGTGCAATTGGAGAATCCCATCAAGACACAAGTGCAGAAAGTCTGCCATCTAATCACTGGAATATGGAGTGTGCCACGAAGAACTGAGGCAGCTCTGAAAGCAAAAGGACATCCAAACTGGTGTATGTAATAAAGTGGCCAAAGTGCTGCAGGGGAGTTTCATGACTTCGTAATGCCAAATCATCAAAACCCTTTTAGTTCTAACAGGTTGGATCACCTGCATTCATCACATGCAGGGCTGCAGACACCAGCCTGCTGAGCTTGACCTCTGTGACTTTCTGCAGAACGAGAAAGAAAACAAAGCATATTCTGATAAATATGCAAACTTTAACTTCAAAGCTTTCATAAAAATCATAATGAAAACCAAGATTCAGAAGAGCCGAAAGAGAAGAAAAGAAAAAAAAGACGTCTCACTCCTGTACAACATCCACTTGCCCAAGTTTGAACACAAACATCTGCTCAGGTGATGTGACAAAGATTCACAGCGGCTACTACACTAAACCTCAACTGCTGCTCATATAATGGATTTTCAGAGTCAGGCTATCATTATATCATTGTTTTTATTACTATCATTGTAATTTTTCATCATTTTGTCTTTGCACAAAAAAAGAAAAGAAACAAAAAAACAAAACAAATAATACATTTTTCAGGAGTTGATCACCCCCTCCCAACCCCCCAAAAAACCCACCACTACAGTTACAGTTCGCTCAAAACACATTTAAATCAATGTAAATTACAGCAATGTAAAACGAAATAATGTCAAATAAAATCAACCCTGAAAGAGATAATATAACAGCAACAGCCAGAATAATTAGAATCCAATACCCAGCACCTTAATACAATGATCAACGTTTTAAAAGGAAAATCTGATGTATTAAAAACTGAAAGAACTAAAAGAATAAAATTAAAATAAAAAAATAAAACGACAGTGTGTCATTGTGAGAGAAAGAAGGAAAAGTGTTCAGTTAGGTACAACCAGCTGACGGGCACCAGCCTTACTCCGACCCCTGCGTCTGTCCGTGCGTGTGTGTGTGTCTCTCTGTGTGTGTGGTTTCTTTTTCGGCACTGACAAAACCGGAGCATCAAACGCAACGAGAAAACGAGTTAAAGGAAGTGACTTCTTCTGCTTGTGGTTTCGAGAGTGAACGTGTGCTCTGAGAAGTCTTTCCTGCTTTTTTTTTGTCTTCCTTTTTCCTCTCTCTGCTCCAAACTACTCTGGACCAACGAGTCCTTTATATAAAAAAAAGAAAACGAATTAAAATAAAATAAAAGAAGGCCAAAAACGAACGAGCAGTAGTCGTCAACACCACCACCATCAACATCATTAAATACATCGACATGTCCTGCACCGGAGAGGAGGAGGGGGGCTGGGTTTGTCCGTGTGTTGAAGGTGCGCTTATACTTTGGGAGAGGGGGGGGGGAGTCAAAAATTTTTTTTAAAAAAAGGCAGCGATGATGCGATCTGACAGTGAGCCTTCACTGCGCCCCAAATCTGTACAAACTCGACGACACAAAAATATATTATCAAATCAAAAGTAGAAGAAAATAATTCACCATTCTTCGTCAATGTCGTCCTTAATCGTTTTTGTTGCTTTTTAGTTTTTTTCCAGTGATCTCTTACAACAGTCTCGCACACATACCAACAACCACGACTTGTGTGTCTGCTCTTTGGGAACACCGGGCTGGGGCGGGGGGCGTATAAATGCGTCGGTACTGGGTTGACATTCTGGATATGAAGGCGTGATGCCAACCAAGAGGTACCAAAGAAAACCACAGGAAACCAGAAATCATCTGAGCGTTTATGTGCTGACAAATGGCAATGAAAACAAACGCCCAGATTTGATTCTTCAAAAGAAAGGCAACTTTAAAATGAAAAGAAAAATTCCATCATCATCAGTCCTCCCCTCTAATAAGATGCTGATCTTTTTCCAGTGCACAACTCTTTAAAAGCCAATAAAGAAATTCAGTTTAAAAAAAAAACAAAAAAAGAACAAAAAGTACGGACTTACAAAGCTGCAGCCCGCAGGATCAACTGACCTCCTCGGACGTGACTGTGTGAAAGATTTAAAAAAAAAACATAATGGGGGGAGAAAGGGAGTGAAAAGGTGAGAAGATGGATGTGCTTGTGCTGACTTCAGTCTGAAGGCGGAGGAAGAGACAGCGAAGAGTGTGTGAGGGCAAGAGGGAGGTGGATGGATTAGATTTTTCTCTGTGTGTGTGTGTGTGTGTGTGTGTGTGTGTGTGTGTGTGTGTGTGTGGGGGGGGGGGGGGGTGTCCTTTAATCTTTAACAGCAGAGTTTGTCCATCCAAAATCCGTGTGTGTGCGTTTGTGTGTGTTCTGGCTCAGGCTCTAGTCCACTCAGGTTTGGAGGAGAATCAGAGTAAAACTTCTTTTGAGTTTTCCAGCAAAATAAGGCTCCACGATCCATTCTGAACTTTCTGTCAATCATTCAGAGCAAAGATCCCCCCCCACACACAGCATCCCTCTGTTTGCTTTGATCTCCCATCCACCCGCCTGACCCCACCCCACCCCACCCTGTCCCGTTCTGGCATCAGAACCGTGCAGAGAAAACGGAATAAATAGCAGGAAGAAATGATAGGAGTGGTCAAAGTGTGCCTCCTAAAAAACAGAGAAGAAGAAGATCGGACATGCAGAAGAGTGGAACGTCTAAGTAGAACGTGACAGAAACCCCTCACCCTACAGGGGGGTGGAGAAGAAGAAGACCGGCCTGTAAGTTCTTCACAACTCAGAGGAATTCGGCTCCGGTTCTCTAATCCGAGCGCCTCGGGGAACTTATGGAACAAAACTTATAGGGAAAAAAAAAAGTTTTCTAGTCTCAGAACTGGCAGCCCGACGTCAGACCTGACGTAACAATCGTGTCGTTTTTAAAGTGATCCCACCCCTTAGCTTACGTCCTAACCCAACCTACAGCATCATCACTCCTCTCGCCCTCATCCTTCACCCTTGCACCTCTTCTTCGCTGCTCCTCTGCGCTCACAGTTTGAGCTCGTTGGCGATCTTTGAGGCAATGTTCTTGAAGGCGATGGACGTGCCCGAGATCCGCTTGAAGCGCACGCCGTTCAGGGAGAGTCGCGGCAGCTTGCACACCTCCATTTCCCACTGGACGAAGTCGTCGTGCGCCGGTTTCCCGGACATGCACAGCAGCATGTAGCGCTCGCGCAGCTCGTACTCGCAGCTGTTGGAGTCGAGCACCTTGCGGATCTCGCGCATCATCTCCGTGGGCTCCATGGACGACGTGGTCTTCATGGACCAGGTGAAGCGCAGCGAGCGCGGCTTGACAGGGTCCTTCTGGCTGGAGATGGCGGGAGGGGTGCCAGTGCCACCTGGAGGAGTGGAGAAGAAGAACAGTGAGAGGAGAAAGCAATAACGTCTAATTTAAAACCTCACTAACCCTGGAGAACCCATGGGGTCAGAGCCAACCCCATTGGTTTTCTAGAGAACCCATGGGGTCAAATTTGACCCCATGGGTTCTCCAGGGTTAAGACGATTGTCTACAAAGAAATGCTGACCTCAACAGCACCAGAGGTGGATTTAGTGTGCCTGAATCAGGAAACTTTAAAATCCTGGAGATGATCAATTTTCAGGAAATGTAGCTACTTATCGAGTCTGCCATATCTGATCTCAACAGCGCTCTCTAGTGGCCAAAAGTAGAGTTTCTCTTATAGCCCTTTTCCACGAGTACCTACTCAGCTTGTCTGGACTCTGTTTTTAGGGTTTTCCATTAAGTGGTAGCACCTGGTACCAGGTACTTTAGTTCCTGCTCGATCAGGGTTCCAAGCGAGCCGAGTTGATCTGAAAATGTGATGTAAACAGAGAGCATGCTGCCGATTGGCCACTCAATGGCATCACTCTGAGTCATGAGCTTGTCTCCTCCAGAAATATCAAACCTGCCATTTTTGAACCTTTGCAAAAAGGGAAGCGGCAGCAGAAAAAACACCACCCTGGTATACTATCGCCTAGATGTCCTCCATTGCTGTGTTGTGTATCTGTCACATATAAAATGACCAAAACTGAGTTGAGAAGAGTCAAATTGTCATGAACCCACCAGTGTTTCCAGAACCTGGAGACGAGTTGTTCTCATCGTTGTTAGAAGAGGAGGACAAACCACCGGACGTCTTCTCGGACTTGTCTACAGTACTGGTCAGCACAGGCCTGTGTGGAGCGATGGGAGGGTGGAGGAGGAGGAGATAGTGCGAGAGAGGAGGAAAGATAAAAGGGAAAAGAGAGGCCAGAGGGACAGATGGGGGAGGGGCAAGAGGGGTGGAGAAAAGGAAGGAAGGGGAGAAGGCAGGAAAAGGAGGGAGGATGGGCATAAGCAAAGAGAGAAAATGAGGATAAAAGTGTGAGAAATCAGAATTATTTAAAGAGCAGAGACAAAAAGGTGGGAGGAGGAGGAATGCAGAGGAAGGAAATAATGAGGATTGTGGAAATGAATGAAGACAAAAAGAAAAATTTGAGCACCCCTGTGTGCGTTTGTGCACGCGACTCGCCGGGCAGCACGCGGGTCGATCAGGCCCGAGTGCGCGTTTGCGTTTCGGGTGTGCGAGCGCACAAACGCACATCGGGGGCGCTTGGATTCTGATTTTCCCTTCACACACAGGCACCACCATGCAGCATCACCCTCCGCACCATCACTCTCAGTCTCTAAGATGCTACCATTCACCTCTCATCTCCCATCCCCTGATTGGTTAAACCGTTACCACCATCACCAACTAATTACACATCCACAGCTCGCCCCTCACCCCGGCCCCCACCATTCACAACAAGCTCAGATCATCTACTCATTTCTTCCACTCTACTGATTGGCAGGCGATTCGGTAGCGTCTGGGAGGTTTGTGGGAGTTTTTTTGTTTGTTCTGTATCTCACCTGCTCCCCTCATCATCACCCTCTCCCTCATATGGACCCCTCGAAAAAAAAAAAAAATCAACACAAGTTTAGTCTTTATATTTTTTTAAGGGCTTATGGCAACAAGTGGGCTCGTACACAGACAGGAAACCAGCTGGCTGAACACAGTCACGCCGCTCACCATGCCTGCCTCAACCTTCCAAGCCAACCACTTCAAGTGTGTGCCAAATATTGAATTCCACTCCAACTGCCTAAAAGGACTCCACAGCCCACAATGCATTGCTGTTGCAGGTGTTCCAGGTAATACCAGTCCACTGTGAGCAAACACTATCATAGTACCACCACTCAGTGGAATTTAACAAGTTCAATTCAGCTTATCTAAACAACGCCAAATCAAAACAGCAGTTGCCAATATAAATAGTTGTATAATGTAAGGTACAGACCCTACAATAAGACAGAAATCCCCAACAGTCAGACAGTGGGAAGGAAAAACTCCCTTTTAACAGGAAGAAACATGTGGAAGAACCTCGCTCATGTAGGGGAAGCCATCTGCCGCCGCCAAAAATAAAAGGGAATTAACAAAAACAAAAAAAACAACAACCCAACGACAACAAAAGATTCAATGCGTCACTATGGACTTGTTCAACCTGTTTTAATGTTAGAAAACTCTACCTAGAAAACGCCCAAAGTTATAAGGTGGAATTTAAGGAACTGGTTCAACTCGCTCTGGGATGGATGAGAAAATGTTTGAGTCGAAATAAATTAAGAATGAAGCGAGTCCGAATGAAATAGCTAGACACAAATGGAACGGCTCACTGTGGACCAGAAAGGGGGTAATTTGAAGAGTATGGAACAGCACGGACTTTCACAGAATGGAACGGTGGGGTAACTGGTGTAACACTTTGGAGTGGAGTGGAATCCAACAAACATGGAAAGTTAGGAACACATCATGAAGTGGAACTGTTTAGATCCCAAACGGAATGGTTTGGAAGAGAATGGTCGGCATGGTGAGGGCGAGTCCTGTTGCTAGGAGGAGGTTAGGAGCATTAATAATCCCAGCACTGCGTTAAAACCTGTATTAGTAACACTTGATCTACACGAAAGCTGTTTACCTCTCTCTCTCTCACACACACACGAACACACACTCCCTGTAAACAACACATGAACTTGCAGCCCATCTAACATTCGACATATGCACACGCATCCTCTCTCACACCTGCAAACAACCACAACAACAACGAACGCACACAAACGAGACTAAAGCAAGAAAAGCAGACGACAAACAGAAAAACACAGACAACAGCCAAACACGTGCAGACGATGCCAGGAAAGTGACACAAACATGGAAAAAATTCAACACATGATTTGCAATTCAGTTTGTTTCGGACAAAGACAAAACTCTTGTTTTACATTATTGAAAAGAAAATGGGGGGAAAAAAAAGAATGACCAGAAACACCATGTCAAATACCTTCTGCAAAAGAAGCCATGGTTAAAAATATAGCACAGTGGAAATGACGAGGAGGAGCGTGGGGTGTGGGGAGACCCCAAACAAACTGTAGATGAGGAATTCTGTAACAATGTAAAGTCATTGTGCCATTTTGCATCCCATTGCCATTTAGCTTAATATGAAGGGATGCAAAATGGCTCGAGGAGTAGGAACACCATGACCGTGATCAGTCTTTTGTTTTCTCGTGGAAGGGAAAACAAAAGACTGATCAGATGATTCATTGATTTTAAAAACAGCTTACTCAGTCCCAACATACAGGTATGATAATCACTGGAAATATGTGACTACTATTTAGTCATGTGTTTAGCAGTGGCTTTAGATTTCACCCTATAGTTAGACATTTTCTACTCTTACATTTTCAATTTGAAATATTTTTAGAGTCACTAAACAGCTTAGAGAAAACACAGCTATAATAATTTCACCGTGATAATAAAGTAACAGCTTTAAGCCAGCAGGTGGAGCAATGGTCCACTCTATGACCTGCTGGTTAAAATCATCCAACACACTAATCAGGAGACATGTCCAGTCTGGTTGTGTACATACAGAAATGTAAAATGTGTCAACACGTGTCTTTCATTTAGACTAAATATGTAGATGGACATGGAAATAAGGTGTGTGTTTGTATCTTAATGTACGCACACAGACACACTGAGCTCAGTGTGTCTGTGTGCGTACATGTGAAACAAATGTATTTGTGTTTATATATTCACAGCATTAAAAAACAAAAAACAGCTTCTTTTCCAGCCACTGTAGGTCAAAGCCATCCACTTGTGTTTCTGCTGCTGTTAGAGAGCCAGTGCTACAGTGAGAACAGAGCAATGAATGAGTGGAAAGAGTGCAGCCTCCAGGAAATAGTGCAGCCCCGTCCCTCCTGGGCCCTCTCCTCCTCCTCTCCGACTTCGTCCACAACTACAACCGTATGCTGACTTATTCCAAGCTACCTCCCCACTGGGATCTAACAACAGGACACCTTTAGCCTGCGTGGCTCAGGCAATTCAGGTTACGGAGGCCAAACTAATGAAAGCAGGAAGGTGAAATGGGTGATGGTTTGGTTAGCTGGGGTAATGGTTAGCCACACTTTAAAGAGACTACTGGTTCTATTGCTGTGCTTCTGTTATTTCTACACCGAGTTATTTATTGTAAACCGTGGTCAGCGACATGACACGTTTTAGTATTGCCTCACTAGTTTTACATTTTACTATGATCCAGAGTACCAACATGACTGGCACCTCAAGCTATGAACGGGTTAAATGAGGGAATGGATCAGTTTGATGATGGATTCGTCACTAAGGCTTGACCTAAATCTGGGACTCTACAGGGAGATGCAAGCTCACACACAATCTAACTGGAAAACAAATGTGGGGTGAGGATGAAGTAGAGGTGGGCGGGAGGGACGATGGAGGGACGAAGAGGAAGATGAGTGAGGTGTTAATGTGCCACGTGATGATGGAGTGAGTGAGTTAAGTGAGTGGATGGCTGGGTGAGGGAGGGGAGTTAGTAAAATGAAATACATTTTTAAAAAGAGAAAGAAAATGGACCAAAACACAGCACTCAAAATCAGAAGGCTCAAAAAACAAAGGGGCCAAACCACAGAGAAACAAAAAAAACAACAACAAAAAGGTGAAAAGATAAAGGCTCAAGGCACAAAAGGAAGATCTCAACAAAAAGCTGCACGAAACACCAAAAGGGGAGGAAGTATTTATATATATATGCATATATATATGTAAAATATATATAAAGAAGAGACGTGTGTTTATATAAATCAAGGGGTTATATTTAACGTTGGGGATGTTGCCTACCTTCTCGGAAACCTGAACGAGAGATTTCTACAAAAACAAAAGAGGGATAAAGAAAGAGAAAAAAAACGTATGTGTAAAACGCATATATCAATGACGTTCTTGTAAAAGACAAAGCTGCCCTCTGAGGAGCCAACTTCAACAGAAAAAAGAAAAATCAGTCCAGACTCACTTGGGATTGAAACGGCAAACAACACCACAGTTAACACAAAGAGAAGAAGGACAACAACAACAACAAAAAGAAGAAGTTACTGCACTGCTGTCGACGTGCAATCTGAACGTGTTTAGATGTACCCTTTATTGGTGTGAATGTGTGAACAAAAACACCTCAGAGGGATTTAACGGGCTCTCTCTGAACACACTCCCCTCCCTTACACAAAGATGTCCGGGATGATCCTGAAAAGAAGCGTTTGTGAGGTGAAAAGTTCAAATGTGATAAAACTTTAAAAAGAAAGAGAGAAGGCGAGAGAACGGCTGCTATAAAAAACACAAATCACACATGTACAAATGACAAAAAGAAAAGCAGACGTTAAGCAACAACTTTTATCTCCTTTAACACAGACAAACCATCGCTCTCCAGACCAGGGAGCTTATATGATACGGTAACAAAACACACAGATTTACCGTGTGTGTGTGTGTGTGTGTCTGTGTGTGTGTGTGTGCGCGCGAGAGAGACAGAGAGACTGGTCAAAATGTACAAATGCAACACAATCTGTCTGCCTGCTGTGCTACAGGCACATAACTGTCTGTGTGTGTGTGAGCATGTGTATCAAGGTGTCCCCAGTAGCGGTATTTATAGTTGAGGGAAAAGTGATATCTCCGGTGTAACCATGGATACTGTCGCCACGGAGCTACAGTATCTCTGAGTGGGAGGCCTGGAGAGTGGCTGTGCCTGTACCCTACACACAGACAGACTCTACACCATGCACGTAGGCTACACATATGATCATTTTTTAAGCAGACAAAAACTAAAAATACAAGCAAACATATTCTCTCCACACACACACACACACACACACACACACAGGATAAAAGAACAAAAAAAACCTTATATGGTGGCTGTGGCACATTGCTCACTTGGAACTTTTCTCACTTTTGTCAGAGGTTTTCACTTCCTGTCCTGAGCACCTCTCATTCTAGCATTTGTTCTCACTGTGAGGTAGCTACATTAAAAACTCCTCTTATTAAGTATATGATATCTTAAATGTAACATCTTGATCAACTTTGCCGAGTGTAAAACAACCTGCAGGCCATGCATCTAAAATCAACTGTGTTCATGTGGTTTATGGTAGTTCACTGGAATGAGTCAGTCAACAAATCTTCTAAGACCAATAAAACCAATAATAAATCCACTAAAATCTGCATTATTTACTCAGAATGCTATTCTTCTTCCTATATGACAAACACTGACAGTGCAGTTCATTTGGAGTCAGGTCCAAAGTCCACATACGCAGACCTGCTGCTGGAAATGCCAAAGTAGGAAACATGCGTGAATACCCATCAAAACAACACTTTAGATCACATTAGCCTCATTATTTGATTACTTAAACATTTTTTAACATCAGCAACATCGAATTCTCCTCAAACTAAAGCTTATTTATTTGACAAATGTAAAAATCAGTATCCTGTATTTACCCAGCAGAGTTAGACAGCCAGGAAAAGTTCACTTTACTTCCAGAGAAAGTTATAAATATCGAAATAAACAGTGCTGGCTTTTATTACGATCAGGTACCCTGATCAGCGGCTTCACTGCTGCAACCTGCACTACAAGACTGAGATGAAAACTAGGCCAGACTGGAACCACAACCAAAATTACTCCTCCGTCACCACTGCTCCAAGCAAAATTATAGAGGACGCACAGCTGTTCCCTTCCTCTCCCTTTCTGCTCTGAGCACAGTTACAGATCAGCGCGTGGTTAGTGACAGACGAGACCAGCCCCTTTAAAAAAAGTACTCAGTGATGATACGGCCACAGAGTACAATGTTCCTCGGAGAACATCAAAATGACTTGTAATGGAAACTTAGTCATTTTCTGGTTCAAGCTGAAACCTCATAGACTTTAAACTGCACTGGTAACTGGATAATAAAGAGACTAGCTGTTATCACAACTGCTTTGCATTTACCAAACTCCACGCTTCCTCCTTCTACCACACGTCCTCTCCTGTACTTCAGGTTTTTCGACTTCCTTCCTTCCTTCCTCTCTAACGCTACAGAATCAAACATCAACTAACCAGTGTTTACTTTTTGTGTGCGGCTTACGCCCGTTACTCACTTGCGTACAAACTTGGATGTGAACTTGCTGAAAATCCCCGTGGCGCCATGTGTTCTTCGGGCCTGGCTGTTGCCATGCGACAGTGATGGAGAAGCAGGCCCGCCGGGGTAGGCGGAGCCATGCTGGTCCCGGGCACTACGCTGCTGACCTGCGTGGAACGTGCTGCGGATGCCCACCCCTCTGGAGAAATTGGTACGGTCTGACACGGCGGCGCTGCTGATGTTGTGGGCAGAAGGGGAGGCGCCGGGTGCCCGCTGCGCCGGGGCACTACAGGAGAGAAGGTGGAAAGACAAGAAGGAGAAAAAGAGAAGGAAGGATGGTAAAGAAAAGGCGACACAGAGGAAGGACAGCGGAGAAGTGGTCATGAGGAGGAGGAAAGAAGTGCGAAACGTTTTTTATGAGCAAGAAAAGGTTTGAAGGTGCGATAAGTAAAGAGGTGGGAACGAGGAGGTGAAAATGAAAAAGAATGGTGATGGATATGGGACAGGAGACAACAGAAGAGAGGAGATAAAGGAAACGCGGAAAGAGAAGGACGAAGGAGACGAAAGTGAAGTGTGGGAGGTGATGCAGGAGGAGAGAAAAGGGATGAAGAGAGAGGATTGCAGTGGAGAAGAGTGTGGGACAGGAACATAAAATTAGTCCAACAGTTAAAGATTAAAAAAAATCACCTCCTTCTGATGTGCTGTTAACTTCAGCGCAAGGTCGTGTTTCATCTAATCCCTCAAGTCAGTATTTAGAGCCACATGAGGTCAGTGGCCCGTGCACATGCACGCACACAGACACACACGAGAACGCTTTTAGCTCAGTGACTGGTTGCAGTCACTGAGCTAAAAGGCTGGATTTCCTTTGTAGGGATGTGCATCTTCCATGACAGTGTGTGGCTGCGGCACGCCTGCAGCAGATGGCAACAAACAAGCACAAGTGCATGCACACACACACACACACACACAGATAAACACCAACACAGAAGAGCAGCAATACAAAATGAACACTTATTGGCAATGTAGCAAGTCCGCTCGGACGCTTCAGGTACCCATCTTAACAGTTGCCTACCAGCTAAAAGTTGTTGCCAGTAACTGATATGATCACAGTCTAGCTCGAATGATTGCTGAGCTCTTATGAGAGCAGGTGGTGCTGATCAAAAATGCAGTTTCTCAAGTGCAACAGAAACCAAACGGTTCTGCACAATCCCACTGACAGCTTCATAATCAAGTAAAAAGACCAAAGAAGGGGCTCCATTCAAAGCGCCAGTGAGACGAGCGAAAAACAGCTCGAGGGTGTCCTTTAATTTGATGTAGATGTGATCATGCTGTCCAGTAGGTATCCAACACACACACACAGATGCAAATTCAAGGAGAGAAAAGCTGGATGAGGCAGATTAGTAGGGACCAGTATCCAGTGTTTTAGTTGAAGATGATAAACTTAATCAGACTGGTTAATAATTCTAATTGGTTTCAACCTATTTTCCTTCTCATTGCACATTAAGTGAAGTAGTGGAGAAAAGGCTTATTCTAAGGTGGTTCAGGGTCATATTGTAGTCTGCACCTACCCTATATACGTTTCAGCACCAACCTGCTTTATGGCAGTACCGTTATGAACACGTCACTCAGAAAGATTTCAGACTAGATGTATCAAACAGGAATGGATGCGAGTTAAGAGTACAGATTATGTTCTGGAAAAAACAAGGTGCCTAATCATCACTCAGGGTACAGTCTACGTGTTGAAGCGGTACCTTCTCTCCAGCGTTCCCAACCAGGTTCTGAACAGCCCAAGCTGACTGCTGAACGACGCATGCAACAGAACAAGACTTCAACATAGAGCAGACAAAACCACATACAGCCAAAAAGGGCCACCTTAACACGTGCATGGGTGGAATCAGTCAGACATTTAGCAGTCGTCTTTTTTTTGTTTTAAAAAAGGGTCGAAAGCTATCACAAAAATGGCTGGAGGGTCTGCAGACTGAAGTTAAGGTAGCTGAGGGACACATGCAGTCCTTCCACCTTGTTCTGTGAGACACGGCTGTCTGAACTAAAGCCCAAAAATGTTAAAGTAGCCCGTGAAACAAACACTGTGAAGCAGGGGAGCTAGCCAGCAGAGCAACATATACAGACAAACGCACAGATGGCAAATACACGCAGGCATTTCACACACATATGACCAGTAGGATCCTCGGGTCATTACTCCATTTCACTGACTCACAGAAACAATGTCAGAGCACAGTTAATGCTTAATAGATGAAAATGGGGTTTTCCCAGGCAAATTCATAACTGAAGGAGGATTACACATATCAGAAGGAGACTGTATGAGGGGAAAATCTTCCTCAAAGAGCCTTTGGGAACAAAACACTGAGGCTGGGAAACCTTAAAGGTGGATAAATTCCCACAAACAGCTGAAAAGCATTTCTACCAGCCGGGGAAAACCCTCATCAACAAACACAATGTGTGCCATAATATCAAATCGGGGACAAAGGGAAAATACCTATAGAGGACATGCAACAGATAACAAAGGTGTTTTCACATAAACAGAAAGTAACACAGCTACATCTGTAATTTGTCTGGTTCTCCCCAGAGCAACTGCACATTCTTTTACTTCCTCTAAATGACAACGCAGGGATTGTCCGCTCCTTCAGCTTTTCTATTTCATACGCCGGACTGAGAAAATAGGTGTAAGATTATCAAACCAAGATTCTTATGCAATCTATTAAGGCTTCTGAGAATAGAGACATAATTCTTGTTAGTCTGCAGATGGTTTATGCTGCGAGGAAACAAAAACAAGTAGAAAAACAGCTCTGGCCTGTCCGAGGTACAGGACAGCTTAAAAAAAATCAAAATAAAAAAAATGAACCTGCTCATCTTGTTCTCAAATCCTGCCTGCTCAGTTATGTCTCCACTGATAGATGAGAGCTTTGAATGTGAGTGACTGGCCAAAGACGAGCTATGTCAACATCTCCACAATTGTGCAGCTTTTCTGAGCTCCGCGATGTACTTCCTGGCCGTTGCTAAGTAACTGGTGAGCCTATGATTGCAAGCCTTAGAAATGTTGACCATCTCACTATGGTGATGTTATAGTGGAGAATGTATACATGCAGACAGTGCATATCACAGCAAGAATAGCAGCAGCAGAGCCTCACTTATGGCAGTGTTACTTAGTGTGTTTGCTGCTGCACGTTTCTTCACAGTTCTGCTTCGTCATGGGGGGAATAATTGTTACCATGAAGTTATACAGTGACCGTAAGCTTTATGCAGGATATCCATCATAAGAAAAAGAGGATTTTTTTCTGATTACTGTACACTTTACTGTTTTGTGATGTTTGGTCCTGTAATCAGCTGCATTTAGTCATATTTTTAGAAGCTTTTAATCAATTCTGCATTTAGCGTAGATGAGCAGGTGTAACACAATCTGAGGACCTTTCTTGGGATAAATCACTTTATCCCATCTTCATCTCTTCTTTTTCTTTTGTGTCCATTGCAGGAAAGATGATGATCTGAGCAGAGAGGTGTGTGTGTGTGTGTGTGTGAAAGACAAAAAGAGTGTGAGAGACTTGCCTGGGCCGTGGTGCGTGCAGGTCAGAGGGGCATGGATGATTGGAGGAGGACAGGGACTTGTGGTGGCGGGGACGCGAGGATGAGGAGGAGGAGGAGAGGACGGCAGCGGCTGAGGCAGTGGAGGCGCGGGAACCCGGAGTGTTTAGGCTGAGAGGAAGGACGGGGAGGAAGAGGAGGAGGAGGAGTGCCCCGCCCAACACACACACACACACACACACACGTATATGCAAACACACCCACAAACGTGAGTAAGACAGGCACGCCAAACAGAGACACAATCAAACATCCACCCCAAAAAAAACAAACAAAAACAAAACACAAGCACACCGGGCGGGGTTTGTGTGTAGGTGGGCAGGGAGGTGAAGTGGAGTATGGTTAGAAGCAGCACTTATCATACACTGTAAGGGGGGAGGGGGGGAATGGGAGGAGGGAGAGAAGAGCAGAGAAAACAGGACACAAGAGGAAGAACAGAGGAAGTAGAAACAAAGAGCGACAGAAAACACACACACAGGAACAAAGGAGGAGGGCCAGTGCGTTGCTGTGAACATTGCTTCATTGTGAAACCTCATTCAAAAGGCTGCCTGTCCCTTTAACTTTACATATAAAAATGTACGTGACACAGAGGGCAGAGCACAGGAGACCAGCTTCTTATCTCTCACACACAGCACAGCAGAAAGTCAAATTATGTGGATAAAGTCAATAAACACAGTAAAAACAAAGTTTTGCCTATAAATTAAAGAGATAAATAAAACAACCATCCGTGCCTTCATTTCGGTATAAAATCTGCCAGATCTTCCCTCCATGACAACGCGAGGCTTTAGTGTAATGTAGCTTCTATCTTTAGCGCAATGCCCCAAAGTCCGTTCTGACCACCTGCACTCGTGCATCTGTGAGTTCAACACAGACGTCAAACTGGCACCGAGAAGGCATCAGCCTGACAAAACCTCTGAACAGAGCGTTCAGCAGAGATCGGCCACTTACGTGTATACATCACTGGGGAAAAACGAAAAACACACTCGAAAGCTCGACATCCTTTATGTACACAGTAAAACAACAAACAATATTTTTCCTGTTAAGTTCCCCCGTCAGTGGATAAATGTGCTCTGTTGCCTCTTTTAAGACAAATTTGTTTCGTTACATTTTCAAAATAAATACTACTGATAGAAGCAAAATGTGCTATATTAAGTCAATTCTGACAACAAACTGATTCCTTTGCAAATAGCCATGCCAAAAATGCAGACTCCAGCCAATGACACGTTAACAAGTTTAGTTTCTTACAGTAAACCAGCTGGGTAGGAGATCAGAGCTTGCAGTTCCTGACTTACCACTTTCACATACCTCCTCAAATGTAAACAATCC
>NW_005187732.1:165514-177272 GCF_000239375.1 Pundamilia nyererei
AGTGTAAGGGACAGCGGAGAGTGGTACCGTGGAGAGACAAGAGATATCAAGAGAGTGTGGAAGAATGAACACAGAGAAAGAGGGACATTTACACAGAAAACAAACACACAGCTGAGAGAAACACAGGGATTAGCATGGCTGGTGATGGAAAATATTAACTGGATAACCCAGTGTGTAGCGAGTGTGAGCGTGTATGACCCGTGTTGAAATTTGAGCATGCCCAGCCGCCTCTCTGCATGTGAGTGGATGTATTTGTGCATATGTAAGCCTATTAGGAGGTGAACGCGAGGACCATATAGTGCTACTAAGAGTTAATATTCCATCACAAGTCTCTAATCTCCTTAGAGGGGAGGAAAAGAAAGAAATAAGAAGAAAGATTAATATAAGGACAAGAAGAGGGGGGGGGGGGAAAGGAAGCTCGAATAAAGCAAAGGAAGGAGGTGCCAAGAAAATGTGAGCGACTCCAGAGGGAGGCTCAGCAGCAGATAAAAGAAGCCAAATTAAGGAAATTAGAAAAGGACAGAAAGAGGGGGGGTGGTGTGGGTAGGGTATAACAAGTATAAAAGCCCAAACTTCAAAGCATTAGTGATGATCAAATAAAGTAACTTTAAAATCAAAGCAGATGACAACCACTGAGTTAGCAGAGCCTACCATAGTTAACAGACCCACAGTACTAAAAAAGCAATGCTGTCTCAAATGAGCGTTTCCAACAGTGAACGCAGAGGAGACTTGATTTTACAGCCTCTACTTGGATTCAACTGAATCTGCCACACTGTAGGTGGTGCGCCACGTTGGGAACAATGGGGTCATTTGAGACGGACACATGAACAGGTAAACAAAGCAGTATGAACCATGACCATGAATGCTGCGTCCTAGTAGGGATTATGGTTTGGTTTTATGTTTAATGCTCATGAAAAAGCCCACAAAGCACATGGCTGGGTTAAGCATGAGTGATGTGCGTATAGCTGTATGCGGGGACGTGTTATGAGCTGCTTGACACCAGAAGTTAGCACGCGCAGAACCGTCAGAGGGCGACAAGATTTGGACCGTTCTTTTAAAAACCGAAAGGGGATCCAGGATGAGAGGAGAGCCGGGAGGATGAATCACACGCAGAAAGTTTAAAATGAGAAATTAGAAAGTGGAAAATAGGGGGAATACTCCATAAAACTCCACAGTAGCTCATTTCAGTGAACAAGGAGGGGGGAAAAAGATGGAAGCTTGACTTAAGGCTAAAGAAAATCAATTATTTAACTTAAATGCTGCTTTTAGCCATCTGTGATTTTATAGGATTAATGTCACTTCTGCACCTTCTTTTACCTGGGTGCAGCATGGGTGTGACACCTGAAGGGACTCTGGAGGGACTTATAGGTGTCACACTTCTATTGTGCGTTTTTATAGAGTTTGAAGATCGCGTACGTAAACCTGCACACTTGGATGCTTCCACGTCAGGGCTTTCTCCCGGCCTCCATCAGGCCATCACGAGTAATCTGTAATCTTCTGGAGGTTTGGCCTAAATTCCCGAGAGAGCCCGATTTCCATGTCCAGCAGAGCTCACCCCACCCTGGGGGAAGGCTGCGGGCCTCCCTGAGCCAGCTGGCAGAGCTCTGGAGAGTACCAGCCAAGGTCTGGGATTCAGTCACTGAGACAGCTGTGGGGCTGCTTCATTCACAAACCATGGTGAGTGTGTGTTTGTATTATGTGTATATGAGTGAAGACGCGGCGCTGCCTCAAAGCAACTAGTTGGGCTTTGAATGACGAGAAAGAGTGCCTGTGAGAACGCCTGAGTGGCTGCGTTTGCCCTTGTCTTCTCTCATTTGTAATTCTGTGTGTGTATTTAGTGTGCGTGCGTTTGCGTACCTGTCTTTGCCGTTCTGAATGCTCTGGTCGAGAGTGGCTCTGTCGGTCAGAGGAGAATTCCGACTGCGGCCGGTACCGGTGGACAGGATGCTATTCTGAAAAGGAGGAGCATCAAAATAGAAATGTTAGAAAAAAGGGACAAAGGTTTGATTAAGGGTTGATGACCCCACCAAGGTATCCAGGGAACAGCCTTTCAGCAAACTTCTCAATGGAAAAAGGACAAGCAGCTTAAACAACCTAATATGAATGAAAAACCGCCGTAATTAGCGCTCAAGAGAATTTCCCGGATCAAATTAATTTTCATGCACCCTCGTCAAAATTATCTGTGAATGACACAAGAAAAACCCCCAATTCATTTTCACCTTGCCATGTTGAATAGTCATTTGAAACCTCTCCACTCCCACGTGTGCACTTTCCATGAGAATGACAGTTAAGCTCTGCACAGCTTGAGGTTGGGCAGAGCTATAATACATGTCTGTTATGTCACCAAGAGGTCTGTCCAGGGGCTTTAAACCAAAACGGGTGGACATGAAATTTCCTAAAATATTTTTCATATGCACACTCGACCTTTACAGTTACGTTTTAGTTTAATGGTAGGCGTCAAATACAGATCCCTGTCAGGCACTTCCTGTGTCAGATGTTAAGGTTATAAGACTCCCTCAGGGTTCTGCCAATTGATGCCAACTGAGCAGATGAGAGCAGGTGACTGCACTTAAGGCATGTGACACGTGCTTATGTCATTAAATGAACGAAGATGTAACCAATCCGGGCGGATGTGCTGTGGAATGCATGTTCTCTTTGTTCAGGGTTGTGTGAGTAACCGGAAAGACGAGCTTCTGAGCTCTCTTCTCGGAGGCATGAGCCCGGCACAAGGCTGTGAAACATCGAGTTCTTCACCAGGTTTGTGGACGCTGCTCTCATCCCTGGTGAGGCGTTTTGGGTGTATATAACTTAAAGATAAAGGCCTTATCTAACCATCTTCTAATGTAAAAGCAACTACATAGCACGGCAGTGTAACAGCTCCACACCCGCACAGTTTCACTTTCGCAGAGCAGTTAAAATGTTCATAGTTTAAAGGCCACTTGTTTTTATTTAGTTTGATAATTAACTAGGAATTATTTTGATCTTTGGACCACAGCATGTGAGTAATTATGGCTGATGACAGCATACACTAAATGGCAAAAATTACAGCTCTGCAGACGCAGCAGTTACTTGTGCGCATGTTTGGGAATTTGTGTGTGTACCAAGCGATGACGCAAATACAACCCTTTGTGTTTTTGATACGGCTTAAATGCAAATATATCAGCAGCATGGGTATTAGGTCTCACGGTGGAGGGTGTGCCACTCTTCTTGCGGTCGGACGAGGCCAGAGGACTGGCCGGCACCTTGGTGGTGGAGCTGCCTGATGAACCCTTCCTCCCAGAATCCTCCCCTGCTGACCGGTTGTCTGTCTGACCTCCCCTTTTGGAGTAGGAGGAGCCTGGGGAAAAAAAAAAAAAAAAAAAAAAAAAAAAAAAAGGAAGTCAGTGCGTCAGACCAGCACTTAATAGGCTTGAACCTTGGACCTTTCTTCTGCTTTGTCTGCTGGTTTGTCACTTCCTTTTTTACTTTAATCAATCAAGAAGCAGTCATAGCAAGCCCTCTACTCATGCACTCACTCTTCTACTTCCTTCGCTTAACCTTCTCTTCCTTCTTAACCTTTATTCCAGCCTAAATCTTATCCTCGTCTTGATCTTCCATGTCTACAACACAACTACAACTATGTCTCCAGTGTTCCCGTTCCCCTTCAACACACACCAATCTCACCCTGGTCGGTGGTTCGGCGGTTCTGAGGCTTCTGGTTGGATGACACGCTGCGCTGTACCTTAAAGAGAGAAAAGATACACAAAAGGTCAGAGCAGCATTTAACATGCTTAAATACACAATGGGATAGTTTAATGTAGAAGCCATGACCTATGTGTATGATTAAGAACCTCAAACATCAAGAGCTTTTGCTACATGTGTGTGGTCAAGTCAGTGTATCTGTGTCGCTTGCTGGAGTTGGGGAAACCTCATTAAGCGCTAGCTGAAGACATTATGTGTTCTCATTATACCTTATGAAGCGGGGGGGGAGCATTTATGTTGCTTACATCACTTCCCGGCCGAGGTTTGATGCCACCTTCATCAAGCTGAGGGAAAAACCAAAACAGACGTCTTAATACAAGAGAGAAAGAAACTGGTATAGGTCACGTAAACAGAAAGGACTAAAAAAAATAATCATATACATATTATTAAAAAGAAGATATCTAAAGATAGAGTCACTTCTTCATAAAGGACAGCTCAGCTCTGACAAACAGCACCTTGCATAGTTATTATGACTCTGGTATTACAGGGTGAAGCATGATTTAAAAAAAAACCTGAGTAACCTCAGAGTTCCTATAGTCCAGAAGCAGGTATGTGGCCATCACGTCGTTGTACTTCTGGTTCACCAGCGAGTCCTGGATCTCCTCCTGAGAGAATCCCATCTGCAGCATGATGTCTGCACATACAGTAAAACCATGTTATAAATAGAACGGTGAGCTGACACCAACTTTATATAACTCCTTAAGATTAAAAAAAGAAGAAGAAGAGAAAGAGAATGTATACAGGCTTAGGTGTGGCTGTGTGTGATGAAGAAAAAGGGGTTTAGAGAGTCATCTTTTTTCTTTTTCTTTTTCTTGCCTACCTGTCCTCCTGGGGTCCTTATAATCTGGCTGAGGTTCGATGTAGGGTTTGAGTTCCTCTTCCTCATAGCCCACATTCATCCACCGGTCTCTCATTATCTGCTGCTGGTAGAAAGCCAAACAAACAGATAAAGGGAGGCATGAGTTGGCAAAAAGGACAAATGGGCAGAAAGAAGTGTGGGGAAGGATGAAAGATGAACAGAGTAGTAGTAGTTCACCCATACTTTTCTCCTGGGAAACTAACGGTGTCACAATTCAGATACTACACTGACAGAAGCATTTAGACTTTAAGGATGAAGCCCACAATATCGCTCATACGCTGCAGAGTCCACGATGATGAAAATGGACATTATATAAAGACTGTATGTCTGATAAAAGCTGAGCGCAATCACAGCAGGGTTCAGTTAAGAGTTATTGATCCAATGGCTTCTTAAAGCAGAATAGACTGTACGTTCATTGTTTGAGCGAGATGCACTTTGCCGATTGAAACAAGTGCGTACAATCTTAAGTGGGTTTAAACGAACAGGCACATGACTCATTTTTAAAAAACATTAAACTGAATTTATGGGGTTGTTTTAGCACGACCAATCAAGGATCGGGAATAACTACATACGCTGACAAAACCTACAACCTGACAAGCCAATGCAAGCAGCAACACTCCCCCCCCTCCCTGTCACCTTAGTAATATTTTTCATCCGAGCAAGTTACCTTCCATCCACATTCAGCGCAACCAAATTAAATTACTCTTAACAGGTATTTACTAAGTCTTTAAAAAGCACTTTGCACCTCAGCAACAAACTCACATATGGCTGATGAAGCAAGTCTAACTTTACAGTCTTATACGGGCTGTAAACACCATTCTTAGCAACGAGCTACATTCAAAACATCTGCAGGACTCATGCAGTTACATATAGGTGGCTGAAATGATCGTTTCATTCACAAGGAAACAAATGCAGTAACTGAATTAAAGGCATTTTGTGACTTGTGTGTGTGCGTGTGGCACTGCTGTGCGTTATACCTCGAGGCTGCCTCTTTTTGAAGGGTTCAGGATGAGGAACTTTTTGAGCAGGTTCTCACAGTCGGTGGACATATAGAAAGGAATCCTGTATTTACCACGTAGCACGCGCTCTCTCAGTTCCTGGAGATGGACAGGTATATGAAGAGTCAACAGTAAGCGCAAACAATCAGCAATTTTAAACACAAACACACACAGCTTTGCTTTGAAAATAAATTTGGGCAAAGCAAAGCAACTAAACATCCAAAGGTTTATGTAAAGATTAAACACTTTATGATGCGAGTGAAGAGGAAATCTCATCAGTATTCTCCTACCTCAATCAGATATGGCTCCACATAGCCAAGCTAAACATTATCTATGCTTACAAATGAATTACAGTTTTATTAAACAGGAACCATATTCATATAAGCTGGTTAGCATTTCAAAAAGCTCTGATTCAATCAGAGCTGCAGCACAGGACGTGGGTGATATAAGCATTAAATGAAATTCACTGACTTGTGGGTATTTCTTTAGCTTTAATACGAGAACGCACTTCCAGTTCCCAGGCACAGAGTAACATCGCAATTTAACTTTTTTTTTTTTTAAATCACCACCGTTCAGCTCATTTATCAACTTTCATGTGCTCAGACACGGAGCAGGTTAATGCACGTAGTAACGCTTGTTAACACAGCTGTAATGAATGTGCTTATTCTGTCAAGCACTGCATTTTCATAAAACTCAATAGGAGGTAGAGCAAAAGGCATGCTCAGTAAGCCTAGATTACATTTCTCTGGCATTTTAATATCAATACCATCACATTCAATGTCATATCGCCCACCCAAAATGTGTCTGCACTTCCAGAATGACTCATGTGGGTACTGACTGAATGCACAGTGTGATAGGTGGTGTGAATGATTGGTAGCAAAAGCAGTTCAGGAAACATTAAATCTCTCTTTAAACACCGAACACATATCATCAACAAATGCAAATTTGGAAAGTCAATACAGGCAGAGAGATAATAACTTTCACCCATTCTAGAGTTCAATTTCTGCATTCTGCAGGAAGAGGGAACAGAAACCAGCATGACAAATACTACAACCACCCACAGAATACAGACTTCCACTTATGTAATGCGTGCACGCACACACACACACACACACACACACACACACACACTCTCATCCTTCCGACCTTGAGGTTTTGTCCATCGAAGGGCAGCGAGCCGCTGACCAGTGTGTAGAGGATCACTCCGAGGCTCCAGACATCCACCTCAGGCCCGTCGTACTTCTTGCCCTGGAAGAGCTCTGGAGCTGCGTAGGGCGGGGAGCCACAGAACGTGTCCAGCTTGTTCCCCAGAGTAAATTCATTACTGAAGCCAAAGTCGGCTATTTTGATGTTCATGTCTGCATCCAGCAGCAAGTTCTCTGCCTGCAGACAAACGGCGAGGAGAGAGGTCAGAAGAAGGGGCATTTACTATGTTCAAAATACAGGAGCACAAATAAAGAGGAGGAAAGAAACCACGCCATACCAAACGTGCCAAAAAATGAAAAACAATTAAGATCTGCTTTGTGGGCTCATCAGATCAGAGGCACAAAAAGTATAAATCTGAGCTGCAAGAAACTGACTAGCTTGGGATCAAATGTAACATGATCTGACATGCAAATGGCTTTGTAGGTAGCACATTCATGGTACAGATGGATTTCTAAAACACTTTTCTTTGGGTTAAAATAAACAGCTGTGTGGGAAAGAGAGCTTTCACACGAATCGTCTGTGCCGTTCAAGCAGCGCACAATGGGTAAACGTGAGAGACCACAGTTTTTTCCTGCGTGTTTGTATCTTTAAGCTTGAAGTGAACCAGTGAGCAAGGAGGCTGGGGTTGCCTAGCAACAGGTCCGCTCTCCTTTTCACTTGCTCTGAATACTTTGCAGCTTCTGTGCGTTTGAGTGTGTGAGAGTGTGCATGCACACATTAAATACAATACTGACATCATCTCTAACCTCTGAGCTAAAAAAAATTTAAAAAAGGAACATCACAGGTATTTAATGACTTGTTGTTGATATTAATCACCTGTTAGTCATCCACATCAACCTTATTATCTCTCATGAAAAGAAGCAGAGATACAGTAGAGCATGACATCAACGATACAGTATTCATTTATTTATTTATTTTTAGTCTTGGCACTCAAATGGGGTCATTTTAGTCTCCGTGTGAAAATGCACACTCATCAAAATTTGCTCTCACTGTAAGACCAAACAGCAGCCCTGAAAAATGAAGCCATGGCATTAGTGCCTAAACCTGCAGTTCATCTTGTGGCCACTTGAGGCTGGCTCTAAAAGTAGGTCAATCTAAGTATGAGGGTCTAAGATCAACATGTTTACAACCTTGCCAACCAATTTACTTATGGCCAAATATGGGTGATACCAGCAGGTCTACAGCCACCCTTTTTGGAGCACTTCTTAGAAATAAGCCTGTGCTCGATTTTTATTTTATTTTACAACCCTCAGATCAACAGTGATTGTGTTAATGTGAAGGAAGGCAAGCATTATGATAAGCCTTCTGTCTCAAACAGAAACGGCTTACTTCTAAGCCTGCCTTTTATTGTGTGTGTGTGTGTTTTAAATGACAACCATTAGTAACTGTTATCCGTAGGAAATCCAACCTTGCTAAAAGCTGCTAAAATGTCATTGAAAACCCAAAATAGACTAGAAACAACTTTGAAATAGGAGGTTTCTGTCCCACTAATCATGATAATGTGTTGACTACAGGTCTGTCTGGTGGGACAATAAGAGGATTTACAACTCTGAATAATACTATGAACCAAACTGACCCAGAGGCCTTGGATCTGTGTGTGCATAATGTGCGCTTTGGTTTTTGGGATAATGAGCTGGCAGAAAGGAAAAATAACAAAAAACAACAAAACGATGACATAGGAGGAGAAATGTATACAATGCATGTTTGCGTTTAACAGACTTTGTGAATATCGTCTGGGTGACTCGTTTGCGGAGGTGGGATTTCAGCTCAAAGAGCCAATTGTATGAAGATTAAATGTGGAGGTGAGGAGAGGGGAGGAGGTTGCTTTGACACCAACTCTAATTCAATAATGCCTTCGAGTGTGTTCTCACCTTGAGGTCTCTGTGTACTATACACTTCTGATGGCAATACTGCACAGCTGACACAATCTGGAGAGTGACAAAGTGAGCGAGAGAGGGAACGGGGAGAAGCAGGGGAGAGGAGGGATGACAGGATGGAGAGGTTCAAACAGTGAGCTCTTCATTAGGAGTTCATCCAAAAAGCTATTTCGGGATAGAGCTAGTGATGCAAGACTTAGTACAAACTGTACACTCTTAATATCAGTCCAAACTGGCTTGAAACATACGACGCTTACAAAGTTGGACTAGTTTCTGTGAAAGGAGGGGGGGAAAAGCCGTTTTCAACCCAACACACCTGTCTGAATTTGGCACGGGCTTCCTTCTCCTTCATCCTGCCATGAGCCACCAAGTAATCAAAGACCTCTCCTGGGAGACGACAGAAAGAGGAGGAGAGCAGATTTAGTGCTGGAACTGGATACCTGCCTCCAGAATAAAGGGTCAGGAGTACTGAACTGAACGTTGTCATTTAGGAGTTTATTACTGATACTCTGTTTTATTACAGACTTTACTTATAATGATACAACAGCAGTACCAAAATAAATAAATAACAATCTGGTCACCACGTTGACTCAATAACATAAATAGATTATTATAAAAACATTTACAGTGGCATTCATTTTCAGCAAATTTATCAATAATAAAGCTCTTTGCAAATGATCCTGCTTATAAAGGTCTTTATTTTTTTCCTTTACTTATGGTCTATCACAGAATGACAACTTTTAGGGGGAATCATTTCACAGTGACACGCACTTACCTCCACTAGCGTACTCCATTACCAGGTACAAAGTCTTCTCTGTTTCTATCACCTCAAAGAGCTTGACTGCAGGTGGAAAGAGAAAGGCAAAGCAAGAGGAATGGAGGAGGAGGGAGTGATGGGGCAAGGGAATAAGAAGAGAACAAAGGGAGAAGCAGAGCAAAGAGCAAGAATGAAAGCAAAAAGGGGTAAAAAAACCAAAAACAAATAGCAGGATTAACATTATCTGGCTACATGGCCTTAAAAACACTGGCTCCCAGCAAGTGACGACACACTTGAACCTCATGTTTCAGGGTGACTCACCTATGTTGGGATGATTCAACATCTTCATGATCCTCACCTCCCGGAAGAGCTGTGAGAAACGAGACAGACCGTCAAACACGCCATCAGACTGCAGAGGGAGTTGTTCTTGTTGTGACACTCATTTATACGGTCATTTCTCCAGTGTAAATGTCTATCACTTGATTATGTGCATTTGCTCCAAATGACAGGGAGCGAAAACAAACGCCAGTATTGTAATTTCTGTGTGATTACAAAGACTCCAGAGTCTCTGTTTGTGGTAGGTAAATTGACACTGACACACAACCACTCACTTCCTGTTCAAGAGGAGGAAGGAAAACAAAAACAGTTAGTGATGATATACCAACAGAGATCAAAGTAACTCAGCTACCAATCTAAAGTCTGGTGCAATTTAGAATTGCATAATTGAACAAAAATGAGATAAAGGCGACTATTTAGCGTTTTCTAGACAAGCACTTCCTGCAGGTAACATCTGAACATATCAGCTCAATAACTTTTCTGTTAAAGTCAGAACCGTAATCTTTCTAGATCAGACCCAATAACACTTCTGTCCGTTTCCGCACGGCCAAATTGATCGTTTTAACAGCTGCTGGTTCCAGATGTTTCTCAAACTCTTTCATGTGAGTTTATTACATGCCTCCAGCATCGTGCAGCAGCAGTATCTATTCATAAGCTTCTCCAAAATGAGAGATTGTGTTCTCTACAGAGGCACAGTTTATAAGCTGTAATAACCTGCATTCCCATAAATGCATAAAGGGAGTATGGCCTTTTTAATAACCACAATAGCCAAGTATCAAAACACAGACCCCAAATTTTAAAAGGTTCTGAGTCCATGTATTAGACTGTAGTGTTAAATCGTGCATGTAGTATAAAACATTGCATATTTCATATCAGGAAAGGGCGTAAAGATGCGCTGCTCCCTGCTCATTATATTTCTTCTGAGTCAGCAGATAAGGTCAAGCGAGGCCGACTGAGCACTTTATGGGCACATTAACTATTTATCCATATAAAAACTGTGCAAACCAGGAACTATTAAAGTTACCAACAGCCCTAAATGCACCACTAAAGCAGCATCTCAGTGCAAAATATTTATTGCTTTGTTACAAGTGTTACCTTCTTCAAAGACTGCTGTCCTTGAGCGTAATCTAAAAACGACATCAAAACATTAAAGCTGAGTTTATGCTTATGTTAACATGAAAGCGGCTACACTGTTGCACCTATTGTGTGCTATGCAGCTAGAAAAAAAAAATACACAAAAATACAGCCTCTTAGTTTGGATTGCAATCCAAACTAACTTGTATTAACTGTTTGATAACCCAAATAAAACTGATAAATGAGCCACATTGCACTGGAGTGCAAACGTGTACTAATCCGCCACATTATATAGTCCACAGCAAACATATTTAAATCTTAAACTGCTTGGCTTTTTTTTTTTTTTAGATTTAGAGACTTCAGACTGATGTATTCTTAGTTCGGCCTTTATATAAATCAATGTTTAAAAAAGAAAAAGAAAGAAAAAGACACTTCAAGATATGATAGCGTATTTTAACTAGCATTCTCTGCCAATTCCTGTTCTAACTTCCGTGTGACCTTTTCCCTTCGTCTTTACATTTCCTTATCATCTGTGCGTCGGCGTTTATAGAAGTACATACTCTATGTTATATATATGTCTGTGGAGTGGTTGGTGTGTGCGTTCAGTGTGCACGTATACATGGTTAGACAGTGTGTGCGTGTAAGTGGACAGACCCCACCCTGCCACGATCAAAGGAAGTAATTGCAGCTTGTTTCCTGTAATTAAAACTCTCTCCGAAAACTAGACCACTTCAGAAAGCCAGAGAGAGCGAGGGAGAACGAGAGAAAAAGACACTTGGGGCAGGGAGAGTGGCTTAAAATGACTTCTGAGAAAAGGGATGAGAAGGACTGAGGTTTAAATTCTGTGCTGGGAGTGTGTGTGTGTGTGTGTGTGTGTGTGTGTGTGTGTGTGTGTGTGTGTGTGTGTGTG
>NW_005187732.1:177512-181231 GCF_000239375.1 Pundamilia nyererei
CACACACACACGATACAATTTCACAGCATTAAGTGATAAATACACAATCGCAGCAGGTGATAGTTGCATAATAGGATAGAAAATAGGAGAGAGGCACACACACACTCAAGCTCAAGCATGCTTTTTATCCATGCCATTTTAAAGGCCTACAGCTCATAATCCAACAGCAGTCCCCAGCAAGGGAGACTGAAAAACAAAAAGCCATAAGGGCAAAGACAAATAATCAAAATAGCCGCAGAGGAAAAAAATATATATAAAGAGAGAAATGCACAGATGGGATGGATTCAAAGTGAGAGCTGTAGGAAAAAGAGGATGACGCAGAAGATGAGGAGAGAGGACATGAAGGCAGGGGGAACAAAGAATCGTGTCTTCAAAGGGACATGGGAAAGGGAGGGCTACTCCTCAGTCCAATTATTGTCTTTCCCTGTCAACTAACGTCTTTCTTTCACCGTTTCTGGTCGTGCTCGTCTATCTGACTCCTTCGTGCCCTCTGACTATCCCTTGTTTTCGTTTTGTGCGAGAGTGCGTGTGCGCCAGCCAGCAGGTCACATGGCATGTTATCAGGGTGTCAGGCACAGAGTTGTCACACATTGACAGAGCACGCCCACCCCACTCTCTCTCTCTCTCTCACTCACACACACACACACAGTTGGAGAGCCGACTTGACTGGGCAACAGACAGAACCAAGCATGGGCTCACTGCAGTCCCAGCTTTTCCCTTAAAGGGACTGATCACCGGGTTACATCACATCTGGAATTCAAAGTAAACCGGAGACATTTAGGGCGTCTCTATTCAGGCTGACAATGGTGAACTAATCTCCTGCAGCAGATGCACTGTCTCCAAAGCCATGCAAGCCTCAGACCAAACTGTGTAGCACAGCATGAACCCTCCCCTACACTCAGCAACCAGGAAGACAGATTAACACTTAGCAGCCATTTTTCCTGCTTTTTACCATCTTTGCTAACTGGAAAGAAAAGGTTGAGGCTTCTTTTCTGTCAAAGTCTAATTGCCAGGTATACTTGTATTGTCAATAAGTACACTATTATTACTATTACTGTTATTATTGCTATTACTACTATTATTATTGTTATTATTATCACCACCAGCAGTGATCATCAGGTTTCATCATCACAACATGACAGCATGTCTCAGCAGTTTCCCTAGCATAGCCTGTTTGTTATTGAAACACTGACGAGCCTGTTTCTGGTTAAATAAAGAGTCAATACTAGAGCATTTCTCCTGAATGTGATCGAAGCAGCTAAAAATAAAAGCCAAGTTCACAAAGTCAGAACGACTCTGTAAGTGGAACCGCAGGATAAGATTAAAGCGTACAGTCCAATCTAGCCTGTGTGTGTGTGTGTGGGCGCGTGCACTCATGCCTACCTCTTTTCCGGTGAGGACGTGTCGTGCCAGTTTGACCTTGGCAAAGTTGCCTTTGCCAATGGTTTTCAGTAACCGATAGTTACCGATGTGCGGCTGCTCGTCTGATGTGGTCGTGGCCACGGAGTTTCGACCTCGCGACGTACTGGAGCGGACAGATGATAACTTGGACTCCTGTGAAAGAGGGAGTACAGTTTAAACATAAAGACAATGTAATGACTTGTAAGCAAAAGGCTAAAGAAATTTAACTAAGAAACATGACAGAGCACAAATTACAGGGCATTTAAAAGGTTTGTGATTCTCTGACTTTTTAGTGCCACTGACCAGCTCGATTTCCTTAAAACTGCAAGAACACAGAATCAGTGATTATAAAATAAAATAAAAAAAGGACACGACTTTAAAGCATTTGGGTCAGTGATTATATAACAATTACCCAAGTGAAACAAAATAAGCATCACACACAAACACACGTTTTTTTCTGTGAACTTTTGGAGGAAGACAGTAATAACCTAAAGTAATAAACCTAGAGATGTAATTGGAAACCGTCCTCATACGACAGCTGTCACCATTATAGAGAAAACGCCACATCTGTTGCTTCAGATGTAAGAAAATCTCTAAATAGCTGGGAAGCAAATGCTGATTAAAAATACAGCAAGAAATGGAAACTCCCCTTTTTTCTCCAATTAAAACATGTATAGGTTACCGGTTCTGCTGGTGGACTGCTCACATTACACCCTTTCTAACATTTAAGATTCAAATTCACAGTTTTCCCTGTAGTACCTACCACATTATGACAGTGCTTATTATTTAGGCATGTGTAGACGTCAGAGAACTGCTGAACTCTAAAACTAAGCTAACAGTCTGATAAACTGGTTCTCTTACGTACTGAGGATAGGCGCTACCACTGTGGGCTTAAGCCTCAATTATCCTCTGTTGTGGTCACAGGCAGCTGGAGACGTGACGGCCGAGTAGTCACTCCTGTTGCACTTCAGAGGTTTGCTTCAAGTCTGTTGCCTGAGGTGACGTTGGTGCGTTGTAAAGTCGCAAAAAATTAGCAGGTACGCGGATATCCCCACAACACAAACCTGTGCGCTCAGTCTCAAGTTTACGTCACTAGGAAAAGCAGACCCTTAGAGGTTGGTTATAATCTAGACATGCTGACCCTGTTTTTAAGCAACAAGTTTTTAAGTTACCAAGTAGATTTTTTTCCCTCAAAGCCAAATATTTTTCCCCAGTCTCAACATGTTTACATATTCTCAGCTTTTAACAATTTGGGGCCTTGTGTCCAACTGGTGACAGGTCTGGACTGTAGGGCACCCAGACCATTACGCTAGCCATACATGTGGTATACATTTAGCATGCTATTAGGACCCGATGACGTATGCAAGGCCTTCCCCAAAAAACCATGAACGTCAGCATGTGGCACTGAAATTTGTAAATATGGTTCAGCATCAACTGTGCCTTACAAGACGTATGAGATAGTTGTGGCTTTCGCACTTATCACACAATATCATCACAGAAAATGGCAATTCTCTGCTTTACCCCAGAGTCATTTTAATTGCATTTACTCATACCGAGTAGAAAACCAGGAAATAAATACTGATCCATTTAATAAAGATGTTCCAAGTGTTTCTGAGCCGATCCATCGAGTTCGAGTACAGTCAGAAACATCATTTTTTAGTGCAGTCCCACATGAAGATCATCTAATATTAGGTTTTCGGATTTGTCTCTTGCATACTGAGATTTCACAAGCATGTTTACATATTACTAAAAGATTTAATGTAGCTGATGGACTTTATGAAACACTGTTTTTCAGCATATTTTCAGTGACAATTCAGAAACATATCAAATGTTACAATTCAGAAACTTAGGAAAAGTTTCTGAATTGTAACATTTGATATTTTGCGTAACTACTGTTTAACTCAGCTACTGGGCTTTTTTGGAAAAAAGCTTAGACATCATTTAAGTTCTTTGCACGACTCAGTCCAAGGTCAATGTGTACGTGTTAAGTCCTTTAACATGGTCGTACTGAGCCTTCGTTCATCTCAAAGCAGACAGTAAGTTGTTCGAATCAAACGCATACACCCCCCAACATTAAAAAAAAGAAAGAAAAACACAACCTTGCTGTGCTGGCAAGTTTTGTATGGCTGGCAACTGCGATTGGATTTCAGCTCCAGGAAAGGGTCACAGCAATTGTGTGTCTGTGTGTGTGATCTGAGCAGACAGGTGACGGGGATCAGGGTCAGAGGAGAGAACGACTGGCTCCAGGGTGACGAGTCTCAAACACACACACACACACACACACACACACACACACACACACACACACACACACACAC
>NW_005187732.1:181709-206429 GCF_000239375.1 Pundamilia nyererei
GTGAGGGGCGAAGCAAATGATTTTTATTTTTGGAACATGTGGGAGAGGGAGACAGACAAAATGTCCAGTGTAGGCATTGCTTGAGACAATGAGGCCCAATCTGACGGTGCAAAGCTTCTACATCAGTTGGGCTGTCCTCAGAGTTCGTAACACAACATATTATAAAGACCACAAAATTTAACAAATTAGCTCTACTACATATAAACAGCTCTAATTGCAAATATCCCAGTATACGACATAAAATTGCTGTACTTCTCTTATACTGCAATAACGTTCCATGTGTACATAGGAAATCACATCATGGCTTTTTCTTCTCAGTGCACTTTCAGCTAGACAAGAAACTGTACATTTCCATGACTGAACTGTTTGCAGGAATCAGTGATGTGTGCTTTGACTTCACTGCAGCGGATATGACTGAAATGACAGTACCAGCCAGACTGACAGGTGAAGCTGTCGCTGTCAACAATGACTAAGAAAATAAATCAACCATTCTGTGTTAAATAAATAAAGACAACTGCACACAAACAGACCGCATTACAATACACGAGTGGCGATGGAGACACTGTAAATCATGGGAAGAGTCGAGTCATTTCCAGTGAACCGAAACCTGCTCAGCTGTCAGCCTCAGACTCTACAGCCAGATAGAGAGAAAAACAGACATCGCGATGTTCCACGTGTCAAATATTTGAACGCTTCAGAAAAGAAACACTATGAAGCGATCTAAGATTTCAGTGTGGACGCTAATCTTAGGATCAGGACTTTATCACACGGCAACAAAGAATGACTAACCTTGTGTTGTAGATAAGGTCGTTTCAGGTGTTTTGTCTGTTTTCTGTCTACTTCCTGTCACATGATGGCATTTGCCTGCCTCTTATTAGGAACAATTTAACCCCCATCTTACATGTTCCCTAATGCGGTTATAACGGCCGAACCACAGCTCTGCAGCTACCACGAGGAAGTGCATCAGGTTATGTCAACTAACCAAACTTCAGTAATCCTCCACACATTGCTGGTATTTACATTTTTATGTTTATTTGCATTAAAGTTATAGCAACGCTGCCTGTTTGAGGGCTGTTCTCTAGTCTCCAATCTGCATTTAAAAAAAATCCCCATCAGAGATACACTTCTGAAGATGCAGCAAGAGGAGATAAAGAGGAACAGCTCTGTGAATCCAGAAGAAACTGCATCGAGAGCACAGGTGCAGCACAGCACTGCCACTGTTCAGCTGTGCACGCTTTGGGGTCAATACAGTGACGGTGTAAAGTTGAGAACAGTTTGTAATCACGATTGCTGAGCAGTAAAGGAACTGTCAATTTGTGTCTGCCAGAGCGACAGCAGCAGGAGTCATTCACGCTGTTTAATTTCTGGGTGGCAACTTTAAAAATAAAAGACAAGCGTACACTGAACTGAGACTGCAAATGCAAAAGTTTAGTCTGTGGGAGTGTGAATCCTTTAGTTTCCTGCTGAAGGAGAGGAAAATCTAGAAGACTAAGGTTAAGACTGGACAATTTGTCATTAGGATGCTTTCCCACACTTCAAGCCAATTTTTCACACGCGCGCTGAAGACCTGAACTCTTGCCCGATTGCTGGATGTTACACTGCTAGCTCCCTACCACAGTGCGATTGTCCATAAAAGCATGTTAGACTGCAGGGACAGCCCCTTTCTAAACACATAGTATTTCAGGTAACAACAAGGTTACTGAACAATATCTACATGTGAATGAGCAACTCTGCATAATCTTTGGGAGTTGTAAAGATGGTTCTATTTTTTGTATTAATTAACATTAGTTCATAAACAATGACTGAATGTAAATGTGAGAGACACTTCAAAGGGCTAATGCGTGCCTGCTGTCACAACGCAATTTGATACATTACATTAAAACAGAAACTGACACACGAAAACAGAAGCCAGAAGAACATTAAAGCATGTTTAAAGTAAACGGGCTAACCGAGGCAGTGTAAAGTATGAAACTTTACTTCTGAGGGCGATACCATCTGAAATTCACACCCAGATGAAGAGAGAGAGTGCAGGGGCATTGTACCACTTCATCTAGTTCTCCCCTTTTTCGCCTGTTTACTGTATTTGTGGCCTTTTTCGTGTGAAGTGCACAATTAGCTCGGCTTTTTAAACAGCATCGCATCCTCACTGACTCTGCGATAGCCGACTTTTCGCTCGGCCACTGGACTGTGGCTGCTCTAAACAGCTACAATCAGTGGAGATTCCTGCTGGGATAGCACGTCCTGCAAACTAGTTCTGAGGGCAAATACTGGTCTTTACAATTCAAGCGCTTCAAGTTCCTTCATGCTTCCTACACCTCTCTGCTCTTTAGTCTTCCTCCTCTCCTATCCTCTTTCATGTCTGACTATTTTTGTCGTCTGATTCTTCCTTCATTTTTGGGCAGCTGCAGACCATGCAAACCCCCTCCCCCAGTATACACACACATGCATACTCACTTCCCCCAGTTTTAATTATAGACGTGTCGGAGGACAATAAGTGACATCATTGTTTTCTACTCATATTACTCTGAAGTTGATTCTGACTCATGAATACCAACGTGGAACTGGTAATATACACAGTTTAGACAAGAGTTTAACCACACAAAGACTCAGCGTAATATACATTTTCATGTCCGTCAAGACCATCAGAGGTCATTGGAGAGTTGATCCTATTCTCAGTGGAAAAAGCTTAGGTAGTAAATTGGAGACAAAAATCCCAACAGATCTACGTAGCAACGCTAAAATAAGGACAGAAATTAAAGGCACAATTCTAAACCTTAGTTAATAGACCAGCACATTAATGAGGGACATTAAGGATGAGATTGAAAAAGAAAGAAAAAACCCTTTCCAGTGAAACCAGCTGCATGCTTTTAAGTCTTAATTTTCAAACTGAAAATTCAATTATGCTATCTCAGAGGTCTGAGAGTTAATTTAGTCCAGATTTTACAGACAACTTCAAGTCAACTCATTCTCGTGTCATCTCATGAAATACTCACAACCTACAAAACTAATGATTAGAATTTTTGGACTTTAAACATCCCCCCCCCCCGCAAGAAAGATTTACCACCATTTACTTTCGATGCCTGCACATGACTTCTCTTACATATACATGAACAACTGACGTTTTTCCACTTTCAAATAAAAAATTCTAACTACAACAAACTGAAAACCACACAAACCATCCATCGACCAGCCATCAGTGTGAACATTTGCACAATTTGGAGGTTCTGGTGGCAGAGATGGATGTCTTACCAGAGACCAAAATTCAGGTCATTAATAGCTCAGATTTTTATCATTTTTAAACACGCTAATAATTAAAATGCTGTTGCCTAATTAAGTTCTTGCATTATCCTAAAACAAATTAGTCATGTGTATGGAGTACAGAGGGCGTGTTTAGGTTTGAATGTGAAAAACAAGTTGGTTATGTTTAGGCATCAAAAGCTGCTGGGTCAGGTTTACCAAACCACAAGCTTGGGTTAAAACTTACAACAGCTGCCACTTCTTTAAAAAACTTCACTTTCTTGGTTGCCATGGTGACTCCTAACTTTCTCTGGACCAACTATGTGCTTCTGTTCCAAGACAGTACTTGGAGATTCATGTTACTAACATGAAAAACAAAAAACGAGTCCAAATATGGACTGTAAAACTTTTATTATCTCTTAGTTAAACACTCCTGTGGCGATTGCATTGCAGCATCTATAGAATGCTTAAAACCAAAACATGCACATGTCTTGACAGCTTTGTAAGCCACTTCCTTATAGTAACACACAAACATTAACATGTTTACACAAGTTTCTGGTTTGTATAAAGTAATGAATTTTAAAGCAATACATGATACCATGGGGTTATTTTAATTATCTTCATACACTTTGCAACTTAAGACTGTGGGGACACTGTTATGGCATACTAAAAGAAACTGTGTGCCTGTGCAGTAAGGGTGACGCAGGACACTACTCAGATGTACCCTTTCCCCACTATAAATAAATGCCCATATTCAAAGTTATATTTAAATTTTAGTGAATTTACAGTTTAGTTCATTTGTAATTTGGCTGTTTCATATTGTTGTTACTTAATACAAGGTTGGCTGTGAAAGTTCACAAGGTTTACCAACCTGTTACACATCTGCAGTACAATGAAATAAAGGAAGATAAGCCACCCGCAAAACTCAGAGCCACACTTTTTTGGCTACCGCGTCTCAACTAATCTGCAGTGAGGACAGCCCTGTTCTAAAACATAAATATAATGGCAGTATAGTGTTCAGACCCAGTCCAACTAAAACACACCTCCCAGCACACACTCAAGATGGAAAGTCACTGACAAGATGTTTGCAGCTTAAATCCACTCTCTGTTACACTGTAAACACAAGCATTTGCAATTGACCACAACACAGACATACAGGCAAAGCAGTCGAGCTAATCTAAGGTACTGCCTGTGTTTTGACTTCCAATCACTGACCTTTACAGTCTGAGTTCTGGGAGAAAGGCACTCAGATTCAGCCTTTTTTCTTTTAAATACAACAGTGCAGTTACGAAAGTAAGGGAGGGCTGCACAAGAAGTACGCGTTATGCACTAATAGTAGGACAGCCGAAACCAAATGTGAGATTGGCCTGTGTCAACTGACCTCAACAACAGAGGGCTAACCTAAGGTTTAAAAAACAGGGAACAGGTGAACTTTAAACACACCAAGAAAAATGATCATTACAAACTGAGCTAGGGTAAGAAATTAAAATTACCCAACTTGCAGCACATTAAGAGAAACAGACACTGTTCATTCTTTCCAGTTTACCACTACCAGACGCCAGTTAATTATCAACTATTAAACTGATTAAGTGTTAAGTGTACATTCAATTGTAATCACAACTGAAAGTTTTAGTTTTTATAAGAGAAACGGCCTGAAATTAGTATAGAAGGATTATTTTTGTTACACCTCTGTAGAGTGTAACAAACTGTGCGAGTTTAATTCTAAAAAAGCGGCATTATGACAAACACATGTCAACTAATGCAATTACACACAATTAAAATCTTGCAACTTTGTTGCCAATGCTGGCAACAACTAACATGGTACACTGGCAGCTACTATTAGATGCTGTTTTTCTTTCCAAATTACATTTTTAAATTGCACATCCCAAACTGCTGTTAACAATTAAACATTCTCGCAATGTTCCCCCTCATTTGAAATGATTAACTACAAATTTGCGACTCGTTTCATTCTTGTCTAAAGACAACTTCAGTTTGTTGTTGAAGGCTCAGAGAAAGCTTGAAACAACACACTGCACTGTAGTATTTCAGACTGAAAAGTAACTGATAAACAATTTTTTCATTTTTTTTAAATGCATGAGTAATGAGCTGAGTTTCCTATTTGACAACACATCAATATCTGTAGTTTTACCCTAAAGCAAAAACCTACAAATCAGCTGATAATAAGCAGGGAGACAATCAGCTGTCTACACAACGAGCCATGTCCTCAGTGTTAACAAAAGTAGAAAACTAGTGCTACTTCATCGCTAGTTTTAATTGCTTATTTCTGTTCATTATATGTAGAATGCACTTTTATTTGCTTTGCAGCGAAGAGTAAAGAGCTCTGAGTATTTTCTTATTGACAGTATGGAGCATTTAAGTGATTTAGCCAAGAAATGTACCGAACCATGGCAAGTTTATACTGAACCGTGCTTTCTAGGTATCATTACTCCTTCATAAATTTGTAATGAATATAACCTTACAAATGAAGAAAACAACAGCTGATAATTAATCAAAAAATAAAGCTTATAACTTATAAAGAGGGCATGGAGCTGGACAATTTCCAATTAAATCCAGAGTTAAAACTCAGAATTTTCGCTTTTCTTCAATTTTAAAGATCGTTTACAACAATACTCAGCTGTAATTGAAAGCCTGTACATCCAAACAAGAAAAATGGAAAATTTTCAAGCCCAGCCAGATTCTCTGACTTCATTAAAAGAGCTGCTGCGATGTCAGTTACATGTGATCTTACTAACAGGCTTGTACGCTGCCTTCAAATAGCCAATTTACCATGTGAGGAAATCTGAGGTGGTCTGTAACGAGCCTCTTGCTGTAATTTGGCGGCAAGATGTGTAGTTGATGAGAGCAGTCCTCCTTAAATACACTTGTCCAAACTTAATCTTATTTAATAAAAATTAAATTGGGCTTAATCAAGTGCAGCCACGCTGCTATAAAAAGAAACAAAGTTATTAAGCTATAGTTTATTGCCCCCAATTGCTCACTACCAATATCCTTGAATGCTGTGCAGTAAGCTAATGTCCTATCGGTAGGGCTGCAACGATTTGTCGTTGTAATCAATGATGTCGACGCTGAGTTATATCCTTAAGTCACATAAATGGGTTTTTGTAACCGCAATACACTACAGGAAGCTATGGGGTCAGTAACGCCTGTATCGTCTGTCAAGACCGCACGCAATACCAATGAAGAAGAGCAAAGGACGGAAGAAAATGGAAACAAGATGTAATTTTTTTTTTTTTTTTTTTTAAATGTGAAAGCATTTGACAGAAAACAAATTTAAAGCAGACTGTGCAACGTGGACATTTCCTTCCGCGACAGCAGTGCTGCAGCACACGAGCATTTAAAACGTCAGCACCCTGGAGCTGTGACGTTTCAGAATGAATAGTTAAATTAGTTTATGTTAATGTTTGTACAGTAGTGTTTATGTTAGCTTACCTGTCAGAAACTTGTCCGAATGATGTTTGCTAAGCGAACACCATTTCAATTTTGTTAGCTAGTAGTAAGCCATTAAACAGGAGTGGCTACAAATGGCTGAAGTCATGAGAGAGAGCATCGTTAGCATGTCCACTGTAATTGTAAACTCATGAACTTTCAAAGCTTTTTTTAGTTTCCCCATTTGTACATTAGCTTTTGCTTAAACATTACTAGCACTTTCATTTTTGCTATTTTTATTTATTTAATTTTTATTCTGACGGTCCTATTAAGTGATGTTAAAATACTTTTGACTATTTTCAAATTCACGTGTTTCCTGGGTCATTAATTTTATTGCCTGTGGGACCAGACAACAGTGTGATATTCACAGTTGGGCAGACTTGAGCAGGTGAGGTACTGGAGCCTGGAACAGGAGGTTTGCCCACAGAAAGTGGTGATAACAGTTACTGAAATAATCATTGACTAATCAAAGAAAAATTTGGCAGATTAGTTGAGTATCCAAAATAATCTTTTCTTGCAGCTCTCGCTACAGGTGATACTTAAAGCACAGTTTGTTTTTCATGGTATCAACACAGGCGCCCTGTGAAAAAGCAGCTGAAAGCAGCTGATGGTCCCCATTCGTGTGCGATTTGAAAACGTTGATCATATTTCTATAAGCACTTTTTGGCATGCATATGCCACGTCAGTTTGCCAAGGGTTGGTCTAAATGCTAGCACCAGCAGCGTTCCTCATGAATAGAATTATGCGATGCTTCTACCAAGCGGTTATGTCAGCTTACTATGACACAGGCTACATACTAGAGCAGGGCGATATGGCCAAAAATATTTATCACGATATATATTTGAAAATTCGCGATAACGATATAACTGACGATATAATGGATGCGAGACAAAATACAACTCCACAACATTACTAGCGCAAAAAGACAACCTTCCATTTATTTTCACTTAAACAAGAAGCTGGTTTTTATGTACATTAAAGCTTTATAAAAATGCAACAGTGCAAATGCAAATTCCTTGCTGAAAGTTTAACCAAAAGGCATTTCCAGTACAAATGGGCTGACATATCCTGAGCATAACCATGTATAATATCCACTGAAGTTAAAAAGAGGTGCTTTGCAACATTAAACTGCAGTGTGCAGTACGTATGTTTCGGACCATAAGGGGCACGGGATTATAAGGCACATTAAACGAAACAAGCAGTCAGATAAATCAAACTTTATTAAACTCATTCTTCTTGCTTCCTCCACTTCTGTACCATTGATTCATTAATGTTGAATTCTCTGGCAGCTGCTCTATTCCCATGTTGTTGCAGTATATTAATGACTAACCTCGTATTGTGGATGGATTATCTCAGTTGTTCTCCTGACTGAAGTTTGGTCCGTTTACAGCATCCTGCCATGCGATTGCATTTGTCTCCAACTATCAGGAACCTTAACGTTAACTTTTATAAGTGGAAAAGTTTTAGTGTTCGTCCTCCAGCTTCACTGTTTATGTTATGCTAACATAGCTGTGTCGCTAGTGATCACGTAGCACATAATTATATACCAGCTAGCCCAACTTCAGTAACCCTACAAACGTCACTGCTGTTTAGTTTCCTGTCTTCATTTATGTTGGAAGTGATAGCAGAGCTGTACGTTTGAATTTTTTCAGAAATCTCTCAGTCACAACATGCAATATCATGCTTAGGTAACTAGCGAAACTAGCGAGCTAACTTCCGCTAGCTTCCTGCTAACTTCTAACTCCGTTAAATGTAATAACTTTTGTTTTCATGGATGCCTGGAAGTTAAACTTCATAGTTACACCTGGTAAAGCAGCAATGCTGATCGTTTTATTAAAGATGAAAGAATTTAGACAGTTTTTAACTCTCAGTGATGCTGCAGTGTTCGTTTGACCTACAAAGTTTAGGACCCAGATTACTCCCAGATTTAAGAGCATCTTAGTCCGACAAATACGACAATAACAACGGCCGCTTGCATGTTCTGCAAAAAAATGTGCTTTGTCGTGTATCTGACGGACAAACACCAAACCAGTTCCACATCACTGAAGTTGCACCATTTTTACAAACCAATTCTGGTTCATTTGTTTCACTCAACAATCGGCCATGTGCGTATGAAAACAAAGGCACTGCGCATGCGCGTTTTACTCCCATTCTATCGCGATATTTCATTTTCCTATCGTTGCCTAACATTATACCAGTATTACCTACTACATACCACCTTTGGTTTTCTAGATCAAAACAGTGCAGAAATGTGCTGCTTTTCACAGCTGTAATCCATCACAACTTTCCACCTAGCAGAAATGCAGCTCCAATAGGAGGCTGCTGCAGAGCATCTTAAAGCCAGCAAATGATGCAACAAAAATAATCCTTCTATTCCAAAAAAGAATATTTAGTTTAACGAGCATTTCTGGTTCTGACTAGCAAAGGCAGCAATGTTTACATGTCTAGCTGACTAGTGCACATTTCTAATAAGAAATTAGGTATTATGGGGACAACAGTTATAACTCAAGTCTTAAAGTCATAAAAACTTTGCTATTGCATCAAGGATTCAATCCCCCAACAACATTTGGACTCAATGTGTAAACTTACTTTACTACACACAGAACAACTACAGACAGAAGCTGCATTACTGCTACTTTCTGAGTGAGAGGGAACACACACACACGCACGCATGCACACACACCAAGCTGAAGTCATGATGGCTGTGTTGTCATGGAGATTTGTCACTTCCTAAATCCTGCCATCTATCTTAATGCTGGTTTCTTCTTCATACTTCTTTTATTACCCGTTGTGCTCTCTTCCTTCCCGTAATTCTTTTCTTCAACCCAAGATCAAAGCACATAAAAAGTGTACGTGACAAAGAGAGTTAATTGTCCTTAGATGGCAATATTTTGTGTATCATAACTGTCAGAAGTGTCAGAAAAAATCCATCTGAACAGAGCACACTGTTATTATCTAATCACCATAGTCAGGGTTTTCCTGGCTCAGAATGGGGCTTTGGTACTAAAGGCAATCAGCCTCCAATCAATCCTGGTTGTGTTATTTGACAGAAATCTATGCATTTCCTTGTTATTTGTGAATACTACAAAATAGATTAAACAAATTCTACATGATAAAACGCAAGGAGCTGTGGGCCATCTTAGACAAGGATTAATAAGGCTTCGCTATCAGCATTATGCATGACTTACAGGGCAAAAATAAACTGCTGTACAAGTGTAAGAGTTACATTTTACACTCATCCTCGTCAACCAAGCCTTCTGAACATCTGGCATTCAGTGAACTGGACCTTTATACACTTGGACTCATGTGAACAGGAATTTTATCAGACAGCTTCTTTGTTGCAAAATCAGGGCTTTAGCGGTGAAGTGGGTTAGAATAATAGCCTAGAAATTAGTCTTAGTGGGCGGCATGAAAAGAAAAGGAATATACAAAAGAACGGCTTTTGTTAAATGTTGCAAAAACAGTTCAGAAAGTTGGAGATCGGTAAATAGATTTAACGTTAGCTGCAGACAATTCTCATTCTAAACAGACTGACTTCCCTGCTGCTGTGGGGACATCGCTAATGGAAATAAAAGTTAATTCAAGTGGTCAATCGCTCAGATACTGGAGGGCATGATCTGGTGCTGAAATGTGGCACTTGACAACGCAAAGGCGTGCGTTTGTCTCTTACACACTCACACACACAAGGGTTGGCTACTCTGTAATAAACTACTGCTAAAGCCCCTGGGAGAGTCTGGGATTTAACAGAGTGCTTTCTGCTCAGCTTTCAGACCATGGACAGTATAAACATTTCATTTCTTAATATTAGTCAGAGAGAATCCGTATGCTTTATGCCTGAATGAGCAGCCTGGCCGTGTTTTTGTAACAGTCAATGACTGGAACGTTTACGTAAAACTTTCAAAGCAGCAGTATTACCTCATGCACACACAATACCCCGACAGCATGCATCTCTGGTGTCCACTTCTAATTTACAGTAAGATTGAAATATTAATCTACAATTAATTTTTGCTGTTCAAACTCCAGAAGAGGGATCTGTATCTCTGAGCCCGTCAGCCAGCACCGAGCTCACACAGACTCACAAATCACTGATATGATATGTCTCAATGAAGTCACGAGGAAAAGAAGCAGGCCATGTCTGAATGGGAGACTTTTGCAGAATGTTGATGTTACATATCGAGTGTCTGAAAAATGCCTCACTTAAGAGCAGATATGAAAATGCACCGTTCATTTGATTAAAAAAAATAAATAATGGACAGTTTTTAAAATACAGTTAGACGCCAAAGGAGAAATAATTTCGATAGCAAGTGCCAAGAAATGTGCCAATGCATATCAGCTTGCACCTTCCTTCGGGTGTAGGGAACAATGACGTGATTAAGCAACATTTCAGCTGAAGCGGTAATTCATAAATCCAGGTGTAGCTCCATCTCAATTTGAATTCAGGACAAAAAGCGATTGTAATATTAGTACACTGGTTAATGTTGCTTCTTTGTCATGCCTTCTAAAATCCTGCAGGCTAACATGTTATGTACAGTACAGCTACTATATAGCCATACTAGCCAAACAAACTTGACACCCCGCATGAGGCCAAGTAAATCTTTGAGAGGCCTTAACTTTAACAAGGTGGTGTCACGCTCGATCTCAGTTTGCTGTCAATGTAGTGTTGTGTGTGTTCTCTTACACTGAAACTCCCTAGATAAGTGAATGTGTGTGTACATGTCAAATCAGTTCAGAGTTTGTGTTTGCACTACTGCTGTCACAGTTGGGACACACTGCATAACACTTCCTTGTGTGCCCTCCTGCTGCTGCTATGTAACACTGGGTGTGAGCAGTGTGCGCGAGCCGCCAGAGTAAACAGGTCTGTGTAGCTCTCACAGGGTGGAAAAGCTGAAGGTTACATGCGTGTTACATGCAGATGAAGCGCCACGACCGGCCACCTCGCTTTAAACAACGATGCTCTCTGACAACCCTGTAACACATTTACTTGCCCGTTCTCAAAGCTCCACTGCAATACTTAGGTCACACAAATAAGTAACAAAGTCTGACGGTACACGTTAACCAACTGATACAAATGCACAATGTGGCAAAAGTCGACGAAATTTGTCGTGTGGGAATTTATTTTTCGAACAATCAGTCTCACAAACAGTCATTTCAACTTGCGGATCCAAACTAACAAATTAAACCAAAAACATAACCAATGCAGGCTGTAGACAGAGCAGCAAACTCACTCATCATGCAAAGTAAAATTACTGTCGATTGAGTTTGCTTTGATGATGGTGCATAACGGGTTTTTGATTGAAAGTAAAGGCCTAAAAATGTTCTTAATATAGCATACACTTAGAGAGATTGATTTTTTTTGTATGTTACTAAAATCCATTTGTAGATCGCCTGGCTTCTGTACTGGTCAGTACTCCATGATGCGGAGCGTACTGGATCTGAACCTCATACATGCCAACTCCAAAAACTTTGAACTATCCCCAACTGAGGGAGCCCAGTGACAGTTAAAGTTATTTACATTTTTATAGATCTCCAGGTTTTCTGAAAGACTTTCAAAGTTTTTCTTTGGATACTGGCTGCTGTTTAACTCACTTTCAGTCCTGTCCTTGTACTTGAATGATTTCTGGCCGCAGCGTCCTGTCCTTGTACTTGAATGATTTCTGGCCGCAGCACCCAGCCCTAAGCAGAGATGACGTCTCTCTAAGCCTATAACATAGCCTGAGCAGGTGCCTGACGCCGTTCCCAGCATTTAAACCTGTGCGGGCTGCAACAACACAGTCAAAATTCTAGGGAAGTGTCCATCAGATTATGACACAGGTTAGACTGTAAGGTTTTGGATGGGTTTGTGGTAACAATGTACCTGTAGTGTTTAATCCACACAAATGTTATAGTGATGAGTGCAGCATGAAGTTAAATATTAAGCTGGGCAACTAAAACCACTTTCAAAGACAGTTGAGTAGGCAAATCAAGTTCTGGCACAGCCCGTCTCAGCCTTGGGAAATATGTTTTGGATACTGAGCTGCACCACAACAGCATGAATGTAGTCAAGAGAGCAAAAACAATAGCACTTCGGATGCATGTTTGAAAGCCCTCGTTTTAAACTGAAACTAAGATGTTTGTTTTTTAAAGGTCAAACTACATAAAAGCTTTACTTCAGGAAACAATTATGAAGAAGTTAATACTCAAAAATGTGACAATTTAATGATGTTCTCAAGTTTTTAACTTTTCCTTGACACAAAAACCAGGCACACTGGATTACAGGAAGAAATCCAAGTATTCACAGCAAACTGATATCAAGCGACTGAATTACATTGAAGCGGTGAAAGAAACCCACACCTTCACCTAAATGACGTCAGGCTCTTCAAATCGCACATCTACAGTTGGCCGCCACACCTACCACTCTGCTCAACTGGTAGGGCCTGTTTTACCCTGTTCCCTCAAGACACAAAACACACACACACACACACACACACAGACTGAGCACTGAATTTCAGTGCATGTCGGTCAGATCCCTCGGTAGCACCTGCACCCGGACCTTCAGGTATAAATGCACTTGCAGTTGACTAACTGAACGTACCCAGTTGTAAGGGGAAAATGAGAGACTGTGTGTGTGTGTGTGTGTGTGTGTGTGTGTGTGTGTGTGTGTATAGGCAGGAGCAAATCCGAGTGTGAGGAAGTAAACGCTTGTGTGTGTAAGGCAGGTTCTCTGTTGCTAAGGCCCTGGCCAGCTTTGTCTCTCTGTTCATCTGCCTAGTGATGGCTCTAATAAGGAGCGGGAGAGACATGGTTTATGGTTTCCTGGGCATTACAGCAACTTGTGTGTGCATACATGTGTCCTATAGCTCCTTTACACGATGACTCATCCAAAAAGAGCATGAATGAAGAGATGAAAAAAAAGAAAAGAAAGGTGAACACAGATCAAGTAAACACACTCACACATTCAGTGCTCCTTTCTTATCTATATTACATTTCCAGCTCCCCAGCTTGGTGGGACATTCTTGCCTTCTTTCATACGCCTGAGGTATCGAGTGAAAAGCATCAAACTGTGCTCAGCTCTACTCCTATTTCCTTCATGTTTGCTGTTGTGACGCTCAACAGAATTTTGAATCTACAAGCATCACTGTTTCAGTTCTTGTGGCGTTTACAAAGGTCAAGCTAAAATAGAAACTACTGCTGATGAACTGTAACAGTTCAAGTTATATTAACCATTTTATAAATCAATAAACTGATTTAGATCAATGAACTACCATGCACTTCATTCAATGACTTTGTTTTTTGGTACACAAGTTACATTTTCCACTCACTAACTAGAAGTAACCTGGTGTCTGCCAGTGACCAATGTCAGGGTAAACTGCAACCCTGACCAACCTAAGCCTGGAGAGTTCCACATCGACTTTGTAGGTATATTGCTGGGAACCCCGAGTTCATGTTGATTATGGTTTCCACAGGTAAAAGGATCAAACTATCCATAAGATTTGGGGGGTTTGTTTACAAAACCTGAGCTACACTCGCATCTTTTCATCAGGATACTTTTAAACTGTTTTTAAGTAGTTAAAAAAGTATCCTACTTGGAATAGTTAGTTACTTTTGACTGTTTTTAATAGTTACCATCTAATACAGTTTAACCCTCAGTTGTCAAGCTAATATCCATCCACTCAAGTTCACCAATTACCATAGGCTCAAGGCACTGCTGTCAAGACTGAAAGCAATGGCAGATGTGGTCGACGGCCTTCAATCATTCACTAATTCGGTGAACTCCAATCAGTCTGATGCAAAATGACGTTGCACCAGTCTCAATCACACTGAGTGTCAGAAGGATGCTCAATGATTAACCCAGCACTGAAACACACTTGACAAAGGAGGTATGACGGGAGAAATGACGGTTCATAAAAAGGCTTACGAACTGCACTTGTCATTAATAGCCGTTTAAGATAAAGCATATGAACATGCTTTAAGTTTGAAATTTTCCATAGTCCTGTGTACACGACAAGAAAAGAAACCGATATACCGATGATGATATTCTGTACTGTAAAAATATCTGTCTGCCCCAGAGCAATATAGATATTTGTTTGCTTATCTTGTTGTTTATTCCTTTGTTTTTGCTTGAAAAAAACAAAACAATTTTAAATTCTTTCAGGAGCTAAAGTGGAAAAAGCCAGTGCAAAAGTGGAGTTACACAACAAATAAACAGACAACTAGATCACTATGTTCCATCCCATTGTGCGTGCCCACCACCTCATATCAACCACAGTGAGCTACACAAAACATGTTTATGTCTGATCCGAAGGTGAGGAAATTCTCCCCACACATTTTATAATGATTTTAATAGGAGTGTGTGAGGATGTAACATCTGTATGTACTGTTATATACATCTGGCTGGAGGTGGGCAAGTGCTTTATCTCCTATTGTGTTTTATTTCCTTGTTCCTTGTTGCAAGTCCTTTGGGAATAAAGACTTGTGTAAATAAACCTCATGAAAACTCAAAACCTCTAACGCCACTTCCAAATCTAGTTCAGTTAGTTTTACATTTTCTCCCAATGACCCAATAAGGAAATGTCTCAACTTTGACAAATTAATGGCTTGGCTCTATAATGTGCGGAAGATCCGGCATAGTGTGCAACCATCCAAACAAAGAAGGATGAACTGACAGACCTGAAGAGCCATACCAGTATTTCTAGCTATATTAGTGGGTCAGAAGACGTGGCTTAATGAATAGAGGGAGAGCACTGTAAAACAGGAAATCAGACAGTTCAGTGATCATGTCTAGGGAAGTGGACAAACTGTGCAAACTTGTTAACAAGATGACCTGTGCCAAAACCTATTTCAAACTGCACTCATGTAATATTTTAACACCAGGTAGTTTAAACACAAAAATACAACCTAACACGTAGTAAACATGCATTTATCCTGTTATTTAACACTGAAATGTTGTTACACTCATGTGGACCACAAATAAGTTCCTCAAACTAACAGCAGGCCTGAACCCTTGCACAACGTGAGAACGTGTCCGATCAAAGCCACTCAACATATCTGCCATTTCACACCGTCAGAAAGATGTCATAAGTCACTTCTCTGTATTTGACAGCTCTCTAATTATATGTGCGCAGCAACTGTTCATGATGACTGAATGGAAAACTGTGTTGGTCAGTAACTTTACTTCACAATCCCCCCAGACCTGTAGAACCATTAACTCACAGATTAGCTGGCAGTCATGTGTAAAGAAGGAAAAAAAGAAAAGCTTACAAACTCTGAAGCCAAGTAAAGCAGCTCCCAATTAGGGTTCCTCAAAATATTAAAACAAACCACTGCAATCAAGCCGTCTTTAGCAGATACAAGCGGATCATAACCTGCTCGTGGGTTGAAAGGATCAGAACCTAGACTTAAATCTCTGACGGGCACAGAGAGACTCGTCAACACTTAGCCTGTCCTCATGCCCGGTGCCATTTTGTCCCGTATCTTGAGACCTGACACCAAAGGCTTTCTATACATGGCCTTTAAAGACAGACTGGACTTGTGTGGGAGTATTCATCCATGGCCTTTTGCCTACAAACCTAGTTAAGAATTTGCCATGACCCCAAACTTTTCTCTTTTTTTACCCCTCAAATCCAACCCTAAATCCTCACTGGATGCTGTGGGACGAGAATGGACGCATTCAGAACAACAGCAGGATTATTTCAAACCGACATAAGGTTAAGGCTGCACAAACAGCGTCCGACAACAAGTTCAGTTTGAGGGGTTATTAATCGCCAAGGTACCGCAGTTAGGTTTTACACTCTTATGAGCCTGACAAGATATCACAGGAGCACTTATCTCCCTTCCTGCTTTGTGTGTCCTGTGCTACAAACTAAACACTGCTCCATATTCTGCCGGTTATGTCTGCCTTCAAGTATTTGCCTATCAGAATGGGCAATGTTTGATTGTCCATTCTAGATCTGGCTAAAGTGGAGCCAGGTCTGACATTTTAATCAACCGCTTCTCTTTCGGCAAGGTCCTGTGCAGAAGCTGTCACACTGAACACAGTGAGGAAGCTTCTGCTCATGACTTTATACGTGTCTCTCTTACAGCAACATGTCCAAAAACGCCCAGCTTTCACTATGACGTCAACTTTTAAGATCCCACTGGAGATGGAAATGCCCTGTCTGTTTGTACTGTGTGCGAAAGGCAGCTACAGTGGATGACTCTACTGCCTTACTGCTGACCTTTGTTCCCATAAGGGTGTAGCTGTGTACGCATGTCTCATTCTCACTGTGTCTACTTATTTGCCTACATATGAATAGAAGCGTATGTCCACTTTTCTTTACACCCTGATGCTGTTTTTAAACAACAACTCAGAAAACAGGTGAAAAAGTCTAAAAGTTTTTGTTTGGGTGAAATCTGACTGATCATGTGGACTCATTAGGAAGCTGGTAGGTTAAAGACAGTTTGTCTGATCAGACATTTGCATTCTTGCACATATGTCCATCAGGTAATAAATAGAAGTTGATTGCAGCTGCACTGCATGTGTAAGGAAAAAAAAACGTGGTTTAACAGAAGTGGCGACAGGCAGCGGTACACGTGCGTTGTATCTACTGGTAAACTTATGTCAGCATTTTGCTTTTATGGGAAGTAAAGACAGAAAAAAATATCTTTGAACCCTTCAGTGTTTACTACCAAGACACACTCCTATTGGCTAATAAAATAAGTTCTGTATTTTGGTAGGGCCATGCATCAGCAGTTCACACTTAAGTTTGGGGTTTTCGTCGTTTCTGTTTAGCTTGACAGAGTGCACTGTAGCACTCCCCTTATTGTGTTTCTTTTGTGTTACATAGCCACGCATCTAATTTTTCACAAAGGTTTCATTAAAAATACTTTGCACGTCGGAAACAATAGTTCTAGTTAAGTTCCCACGCTCGTCAAAACTGCTGATCAGCTACTAAAAGCAAATCCTCACCACAGATGCATTCGTAGGACAGCACCGCAAAGTGGGTTTAGCTTCAAACGCTTGCTGACATCATCCAGTGGCTACACTGTCAATACCTAGACAATTTTCCTTCCCCATCAAACATTCAGAGATTTTAATGAGGAGGCAAATACCCCGTGATGCTGAACATGGACTGCCCGAGTCACACTCTTCACTAGAAGCTATAATAGCTTTCATGTGAGCAAATGCGGCTTTCTCATAATGGAAAGATAAAACTGTCTGCAAGATTAAGACAGATGCTGCAGATATGGAAGCTTATTTCCAGCGATCTAGTATGGATTTGGAGCACATACCTCAAAGAACTACTAATCAAATGTATAGACAAAAAAGGGTTCTTGAAGCGGGAAACCATATCTGCACAGCCTCTGCAACTGATGAATCTCAATTTTTATTGGGATTTTTTGGAGCTCTTTCACATATGGATGGGGATTAGCAGGCTTTTACTAGGTCAGAAGATGCGTATTGTTTGCACAGCCTGAGTGGCTTCAGTCACCCCCTATAGCCCTACTTGCAATCCAAGTTTTACTTTTTCCCCCTTGAACAATGATCTACAAGGGTTTATTGTTAATAAACTGAGGATATATCCAAGCGCAAACCTCCTTGCAAGTTCCCATTTGAAATACAAATTCTCATTTCCATTTAAATGCCACTTCTTCTGTCTGATAGCTTTGTGACACATTTAAGGTTGTCAAATAAAGAGTGCAACAAGCAACTTTCTTCCAGAAGGACAGGCAAGCTGCAAATTAGCATAAATAAATAAAAAAAAAATCTACATGTCTTCATCAAACTTGGTGATAAAGAAATGTGTTGAAAACTGACTTTCAGCTTTATGATTGCCTGTATTGCAGAAGGTCAAAAGTGACAAAAAGTCAAGTGGGAGGACATGTCTAAACACAGACTAAACAGAAACCTAAATTTGCTCTGCTATCCTGTAAGGAGTGGGAAATCCAATGTGAGTGCGTAGGCAAGCTGGTGAATCACTGCTCTGTGGCAAAGACAACAGAGACACAGGAGAGGAAGGAGAGAAAAAAAGCAACCAGAGACAACCAAAGCCTGTAAAAGGCCAACAAAGGCCTCTCTCCCCAGCAGATGAGAACTTCAAGTAATTTTGTGGACAAATATCACAAATAATTACATTTTTAAGAGTCATTTACAAGGACATCTTACCTGCCCGGCCGAATTTTCAATTACTTGAACCAGTGGGGGCCTTGTTGACATTTTTGAAGGAGTCTGTGTTGCCAAAAAAATAAAAATTAAAAATGGAAAAAGGAACCTTGAAACTAGTACGATTCGTCAGTCTCTGCTGAGCATTTAAAACTTGTGTAGTTGATAGCTGAGGAAAATCTCCAACAGATGTCCAGTGCTAGCCAGCTAGCAGCGCGACAGACAGCCTGTGAATCAACAAGTTGAATCCCACCATCAGCGGCTAGCCGAGTTAGCCAGCTAGCTCGAAACTAGCTAGCAGCAGCAACCGCAGGTCTCATGTTTGTCAACAAGCAGAAAATGGGAAAAACTAATGTTTTCTTCAGCTCCGGCCTGGGTGTGAAGGCATTCAGTTCCCAGTTCAAGTTGATCTGCGTCGATAGCGAACAGTGAGGTATAGCACGGATGTAAGACGCGAGCTAACTACCTGCTGATGTGACGTTTTGATCAGCTAGCTACTTATGCTAGCCTGAAGAAAAAGTTGGGCAATGGTTGTATTGAAAGAAGACAAGGTTCAGATAGGTGGCTATCGTGCTAACTTGTAAGGTTGCCAACTGGGGTTTGGGGAAACCAATGACCGCTTGCCAAAATCTACAGCAAATGTTGACACGGCGTCGTTTTCATCGCGCAGTGTCGCCGTTTGTCTTTCTCCTTTTGTGGCAGAGATGTTTCCTTTTAGGTCTTCAAACCAGCCCCGAGGTCTACAAACTTTCGGGCCAAAGTTATTTCCCGGCGAGGTCTCGACCTTCCCACCTCTCACAAAGCAAATTCAAATATTCCCAGTGAGTTATCCGGGGCCAGGGTATCCTAAAAATAAAAGCAGCACCTTGTGAAATGGTCACATGGCAGGTGAGAATCACAAATTAATTTGTTCCGCTAGCTAACTGGTCGACATTAGCCCATGTAGCTAGCTAATTCAGGATTTTTTGAGGTAAGGCTAGCTCGTTAGCTTATTCCCCAGCGACCGCAGTGGCGGTGACTGCCAGAGAGCAACCCACAGAGCTCAAAATCCACGGAAATCACCGGCGCTCTTCCTTGTGTTGCGTGATTGGAATAAGGTCGTTCACCAGTGCTGCACTGCAGTGTGGCGATATACCAGTTCGTCCTGTCGGTACACCGACTAATATTCCAGTCACCAGCCGACCGAAGGAGGAATCATCAAGTTGTAAAATCCATTATCAGCAAAGTGGGCTTTTCTTGCTCGGAGGTGCGTGTCACGGGGAGGGGGGAGAAAAGCGAGGAGCTGCGCCCGAATGCAGTCTATGCGCACGATCCTGCCCTCATACCGGAACAAGCTCGCGGCAACATGGCTGCTTGCTTGCACCACGACTTGAAAGGGGAGGGAGGGAGTTCTGAGTTCGGCTTCACTCGACTTTTTCCGAGCCTTTACTGCTGAATGACCGCAATTCCTCCACGCTGGTAAATGGCAGGTGCGGGAGACTGTAATTGTTCTCCTCCTCAACCTGGCAAGAATGAAGGCTCAACTCCAGACATAATGGAAGAGAGAAACTTGGAGCCTCCGGGGTGCAAAAGTTCACCGGTCTTTCAGTTCATTTCCTCTTTTTTTTTGGTTTATTGATTTATTTAAGTATGCCGATGAATATTTTATCGGGCTCTTTGCCTCCTGCATTGTTAATATTGTGGCAAAGTCTTTTACAGAGCGCTCCTGACAAGTTAATGTGCATGTTTCTGCTTCCAGCTGTGATGGAATTTAACCCACCCAAGTAAGTCTACTATCTTACAAACATGAGAAGCTTTACTCGAGTATGTCGGATTTATGTGACTGTACTCCACTACATTTCAGAGGGAGCGATTGCACTTTTTTACTACACTAATCTGCATTTAATGGTCATATTCAATACTTATAAATGTGCTGATTGGAGGAAGTTTCTGATCTTTACAGATATTACCAAACAAAAAACAAAAAAAAACCCCCCAGAGAAGTGCCTACAGCATGAATGCACGTAGTCCCATGAACCCTTTCAGTAAAGCCAAAGAGAAGCTGGACTTTCGTTCAGTGAGTAACTAGTATTTCCTCATTATGTCTGCACAGATTCATTTAATCTGTAAACAGGCTTATGGACACACGCCTCTTTCTGCTCATCTCTGGAAGCTCCAGTTCTGCAGGCAACACCTACAAGAGTTGCCAGATATTTTTACCACTGAGTCACATCCCTGTTTCCTTTCATCTGTCACACGTTTAGCTTATTCCCATCACACCTCTAAGAATTCCAGTGCTCATTTAGTGAGGCACACTGTTACAGTGCAGTGCAACACTAATGGAGAGCACGTAAACACTTCGATCTTTAAGCCTAAAACTAGTCTATTGGCTACGATTTGATATTTTGGACTAAAACAATAATATATACAAATCCATTTGAAGACAGATTTTGAAGCCAATTACAGAACAGTACCTCTTGGCAGCCACAGCTGTAAAAATAACATGTAAATAGAAACTCATGCCATCTTAAAGTGTGAGATGCTGACTGCAGGTACAGACATTTTCAAGTTACTTAGCAACAGCCATAGACTGACAAAGGTAATATGACTTCCACTGGAAGTAGTGATGCCACAAGTCTGTCAGCTGGGAGGTCGGCAGAGGTGCAATATCAAAAAAAAATCATCATTTGAACAATGTGAGGATGTTGTGCAAAATAAAAAAAGAAGAATTCAGGATATGAACGGGTATGAAAAGGTTGTTGGGGACGACCGGGAGAGCATCCAACTGGCAGGATTTCCCGATAAACGAAGGGGGAAAAAAAACAACCCCCCTGATGATGGAGGGAGAGCACTCCAGGGTATGTGCACTGGGTATGTTCCAGGAAACACACACGCCTGCTTTTAGCATATCAATCTACCCTCTATATATTTAATAATGAACCTTGTTAATGCAGAATCACTGCACCTTTCACTCAGTGCATAAACCTGGATCATGTCCAGTTTCATGGTGGATCAAAGTAGAGGGATGCCAGTTTGGGGGGGAAATGTCAGAAAACTATAGCAAAACAGTAAATATGTAAACTCAGTGACACCACAGTCTTTTTTTAGACTGTACATGGACCATTTTAGCAGGAGACAAGCTGCTTACAGACAAATCTGTGCTGAAGTGTCGCCATCTGCAGGAGGCTTCCTTATATTACATCCATCCATCCATCCATCCAATGCACATTTGCACTGAAACACATTTTCTGGCTGCTGTAGAGAAGAAACAACACTCTGTGTAGGAGGCTGAGTCGCAGACTAAATTGCACTAATCTAAGCATATTTTAAGTGTCACTGGAGGAACATTAAATAAAATATATCAGCCTTTGAGTCTCCAATTACTATTTCCATGTGCCAAATGTATGTGGTTGCTTTGAGGATGTAATATGTAGCAGTTGTTTTTGATATACAGTCAATAGTTTTCCCAGTAGAGCACATCAAAAAACAAAAAACCCATGAGCACTTTGATCTGTGATCGTCAGGCTTTTCCAGCAGTTGTGCTTTTCAGCAACTCCCCTCTGAAATCCACCTCAGCCTGGGTGTGTGTAAGTCAGTGGAAAAATACAGATCTTTACTACTACAGCACCTGATTAAAGCAGCACCCTTATTTAGTTATAAATCCACTGGAGCATGAGAAAAATCAAAATTTGAAGCAATTATTAACTATTTTTTAATTTAGATATTTCAACACTGTTATATAACCCATGGCTCAAGTCACTGCATGCATGACATGCATGTATTTGGAGCTACTGATGTTGTAGTTTTGTGTCATACTTTATAATCTCCTGTTCTCTGACAAATTCAAGCATTATTAACACCCACATATGTTTCAAATAGTTCTAATTAACACCTGTATTGAGTATAAAGGCATGCATGCTGGAGTGCTGTGGGCCATTAAAGTGTAATATTGCTTATCCACCATGTAGAAGATTAAATGAAGTATCACAGGGGTGGCTATAAAACAAATGGAGCAATCCAAGGAAGCCAGGAAAAGAGTGGAGGACACAAACATAAAATTAGTGATTCCCTTAGAACCATTATTCTTTCTTCAGCAGTCCGCTGGGTGAAAATCCTGCCCTTAACCTTAGCAATTTAGAAGCTGCTGACTCGCAGCGTGGGCAAAAGTAGTACGCAAAGAACCAAAATCCAAAAACCAGGCTTTTTATCCACACTGTGCTATAATCACAGTAAGTGCAACACCGTGTAATTAGATAAACGGATTGAAGCACATTACCGTTAGTTATGATGAACATAATAAAGACTTGTTTTGTGGCCCGTTAAGCACGATGCATAGCAACACGTTTTGTTTTTTTTTCCAACAGTCTGTGAAATAATGAAGTGAGGACGGTTTTACATCCACAGGTATAAAATAAAATATGTTGAGGAAGTCGGGCTTTCCTTTGTATCGCCACAGGAAATACCATGGAGTAGGTGAAAGCAGTTTGATGGCCTCCAACTGATTGGGACCAGTTTGTTTTTGAGTTTTCAAGGTAGAAAAATTGCAAATGTCTGCCTCTCTCAGCAGATGTGCCGCCTTCCAAGAGACACTTTGACAAAGATATCTATAACATACTGAAGTCTTAATTGTACGTAAAATATAGCAGAATTTTACTGCTGAAATATTCAGTTGGATGGTCATTAAACTAAAGGTTTGATGTACATGTAGCAGTCCTAGAACATCCTGTTTCAACGATGCTGAAAAGCTATTCAACGTGTTACTTCTAGGCTGAATTTATGTAATTGTTTATCAGGTTTCTCTAAAACAGGGGTGGGGAACTCCAGGCCTCAAGGGTCGGTGTCCTGCAGGTTTTAGATGTGTCCTTGATCCGACACAGCTGATTTAAATGGCTAAATTACATCCTCAACATGTCTTGAAGTTCTCCAGAAGCCTGTTAATGAACTAATAGTTTGATTCAGGTGTGTTGACCCAGGGCGATATCTAAAACCCGCAGGACACCGGCCCTTGAGGCCTGGAGTTCCCCACCTCTGCCCTAAAAGATCTCAGGAAAGCCTTCAGTTGATCCAAAACACTGCAGCAAGAATCCCGACAGAGACTAGAAATTGTGATGATATCACTCACATATTAGTTTTTCAAGTCGCATGTGGTAGTTGGAGGTGTTAAGACTAAAGTACCATGTTAAACAAACAGAGCACTTCACTGTGAGAATTCAGGCTGACTAGAGTTTCTAAAACATGAATTGGAGGAAGTCTTCAGCTACCAGAATCCAGACAGCCTCTCTACTTTAAATATTAGGCTTCAAACTGTACTTTTTGATAAAGCTTATCGTTATGGCTGGATCAGCTGACTCTGGCATGTTCACCATACATCACATATCAGATAAACATGCAAGTTTGCTAACTTTTGCATTAAATACATTTACAGCTGGGGATGATGTGGATCGCATTTCTTTTGCAGGAAAAATGTATGTACCTTATGTATTAAGGTACGTAGAACAGTTGGCCATGACGATGACGCACGCTTAAAACTCTTTTAGTGCTGTGAGAACGAATCTGTTTTAAGTTAAGTGTGTATTTACTGACCTCTGTTAATCTCAAGTTACCCAACGTGGGGCTGTCTGTTTAATCCAGTGAAAAAAGTTCAAACACAGCCACAGTCATGACACCGTTATCAGGAACCGAGCGGATATGAACTTAATCCCTCCCATGCTCCATTAATCTTTTATTAAAAAGTCTCCATTTAGCTCTGGCTCTCTGAAGATAACAGTGTCACGCTGCAGGTCTCACGTTAGCTTGCGTTACTGTCAAGTGACCACAGCAGCATGAACGGCCTTTTCTGTTTAAAGCTGTCAAACCTCTTTTAATTGATGTTGGTTTGATTTTGTATTCCCATGCAGTAATGCATAGACTGTACAGTCTACTCTACATACTATCCATGT
>NW_005187732.1:207167-234547 GCF_000239375.1 Pundamilia nyererei
ATAAAATAAAATAAGGGAAAATACAATAGTTAAACAATAATTACCTTTTAATGTGTATTAAGTAAAATCAGGAAAAGCAAAATGGTACAGCCCAGTGACATGAATGGAAAATTCCCCACCGCTGATAGTTTGAAGATGATGACAAATACAAACAAAAGCAGGAATAAACATTGTAAAAAAAATTCTGATGCACTTACATATATCTGCAAGAAAAAAATATATATATTCTGAACTAGCCTCAGTTTTTAAAAAACACAATCAATATAAACCAACATTTTAAAAAAGTACCTGAGGAAAACAAACATATTTACATCATCAAATCTGCCCTTTAAAGCAGATATTGTTTTTATGAGTGGAGCTCCATAATGAGAGAAATCTTTCTTTGCTCAGATGTATCAAATAAAACCGGGAAACCTTTTAAAGCGAAAGAAGAAAGGAGACAGAAAGGGATAAAAACCCACAGGATTATAAATAACAAAGGGTGAGGGTGTTAAAATAGCTTTACATCCAGTGAGGCAGAGAGGATTCACCTCTGACTCGCTCTCTCTTTAAATAGCACCGAGCAGCTCCTCCACGGCGACAGTCGTCAGGTCGGAGTAGAAGTTGCCCTCGTTGTCGCCGCCTCCGAACACCAGCAGGGTTCTTCCGCCGTTCATATCCGCGTCTTCATCTTCCTCCGAGAAGCAGCGGTGACCGGCCGTCTCCATGGTGATGATGGAGTGCCCCGCCCTGGGTACAGACAGCTCAGGCGCGCTCACCTCTGTCCAGCTGTTGGTGTCTGAAACAGCAAAACAAAGGAACGAAATTTGTATTTTTCCGCTAATTCTCGTTTTTACACTTTATGTTCAGAATAAACTCAACAGTCAGGTGAAGGTGGCGGTTAACACATTGTTACTTATGTAAGCTACTTTATTGCTTATAGGTCTGTGGCTTTTATTTTAAATATTAAGGACGTGAAGGAGATATTTTTTGGGCACAGAACCAACCGGACCTACAGTATGGATTGTGCAGGAACAGTAGAATAAGCAGTGTCTCCTACCTAGTTTGGGAATTACGTTACCAAAACCCTAAAATAATTCTGTCTTGATCTTAAATCCTCTATCAGTCAGACTCTGTCATTAACAACAAAAAAGCTACTTTTCAGAAACCAAACCTCTGCTCACCTATATCAAAGACGAAGGCGTCACTGAGGGCATTGTTTCCGTTGTAACCACCGTGGATCAGGAACTTTGTGTCTGACAGCACAGCGCTGCCGTGCCAGCTGAAACACACGAGCACACAATGTTCACATTTAACTTCAAGTTGCTTAAAGGCTCTTAAAACGACTGCAGACGATATTGTAACAATCTCTGCTCTCATTTTAATCTCCTGTCTTATTAAAATCGTATTAAACCTTAATTTGAGGAAACGTCTCCATTTAGCCCCCATTTGTCCCTAAATGTTACTGCTTGTGTTATGTTTATAATACAGCTGTGCCTACATAAAAGAAAAGCAGCTGGTGTCAGAGGCTAAAGTGTGGAATTAACCGAGCTACCCACAAACATCATCGGTCTTTCCCCATCACAGTACATGATGTCCCCACCTGGGTAAAGACATCCATTATAGCACGTTTCCAGACAGTTTGTAGTAAATTGCCTCAGTAACTACAGGCCAGAGGCTGTAACACTAAGAGACTGATCCTCAAATACATCAAGCACACTCCCACCTACTCTGGACCCACATCAGGATTTATACAGAACCAATAAGCCAACAGATGTTGCCATTTCCAGTGTCCTCCACACCACACTATACTGTACCACCATCTGCCCACTGACTCTAGCTTTCTTGAGAACCTGGCCAAAGTTGATCAGGATGGGTCCCCTACCACCCCTCCATCCTCTCCAAAGGAGCACCACAGGCTGTTTTGAGCCCTTGATACCATCTCACAACACAAATGGCACCATTAAGTTGGCAGACAACACAAAAAGAAGACAGGAATGATCACTGGAGGAGACACAAAGAGCTGTTCATTAGTTTCAGGAGAAATCAAAATGACCATTTGTCACTGAACATAAATGGAGAGGACGTGAAGAGTCTTTAGTTTTGGGTTCCTGGGATCACAGAAGATTTCCATGGACACACAGAAGGCACTGCCTCATTTAGGGGAAAAAAGTCTGTTTTCTGAGAACTGAGGAAATTAAATCAGCTTCAAAACCTGGTGTCTTTCTACCTCTGCACAACCTAAAATGTCCTCACAGCATCCTGACACAGTACCCAAATGGCTCTGCAGCGGATAATAAAGCGCAGCTGCCTGCTCCTTAAGACGCATAAAGAAAGTATCCCCAGAGGATGCTCATCAGCTGTTCATCAAAGCACGCGTAACACGATCAGATCCATCGTCACACTGAACTCAGCTCTGACGTCTCACACGCTCACATAATATTTTGAAGCGTTATGTGCGATACCTTCGAGGAGAGGGGGGATTCCCAGTTGTTTTGACTGCAGAAAACTCCATCAGACCTAAGACATAAACACGTTGCATTTTAATAACGCAAGCATGGATGTGTAGTTACACGTTTCCCCTGATTTAGGTACTTTGTGTGTGTGTGTTGCTCACCAAGGTCCAACATGTACATGTCATTGTAGCATACAGGAGTGTCCCAGCCACCAAACACATAGATCTTCCTCTCCTGCATCACACATGCAGAATGACTGCAAGACAAAAAACAACAAAGAGGAGGTTAAAAATATGGAGCAATTACATTTAAAAAGAAAAAAGTTAGAAAGTGTGCGTTAAATAAAGCTTTGGACTGAGCCGTGTTACCCTGAGCGGGGGGAGGGTTTGTCTCCGGTGACGATGGGCTGGTACCAGATGGAGAGGCGGGGGTCGAAGATATACAGAGAGTCGCTACAGCCATCGGGCTCTGGGTTGGGCCGAGGAAACACCCCTCCCAGCACGAACAGCTCACCCTGAAACATACTGCAGCTGTGGTAGGCCAGGGGAGGAACCTTACCCTGAGCCTGAAGGAGAAGAGCAGGAGGAAGTCATTTAAAAACAAAAACAGAAATAAAGCGAGCGCAGGGTGTGGACACGGATCAACACGCACCTCTACCATGGTCCACTTCCAGCTCTGCGTGTCCAGGATGTGCACGTCATTGAACCACTTCTTGTTTTTAGAGCCCCCGAACACAAAGATCCTTCTTGAGTCGGGGTCGTAGATGGCTGTGTGGCCGATCCTGGCCTCAGGAGTCGGACCCTCAGCCAGAGTCTCCGCGGCCACCCAGGACACGTCCTCTGTTGCACACAGAACGTCCCCTTAAACACGGCTCTCGCCTGAGCTGTAGTATCAACGAGAGTCTAAAATGCTGTTGAACTGACTGACCTGTGCAGAGCTTCCACATGGGATCTTTGCAGAACTGCATCCTGGCTCCCTGGCCTCCAATCAGAATTGCTGTTTGAGCATCGATGGGACATAACGTCTGACCCCAGCGACCTGACGGGCTGGCCAACGGAGCTGCAAGAAAACACGACATGTCATGTTCTGTTGGGAGTAGCCAGACATGATCATCACTCAGATCATGTTTCTGAAACACTCCCAGCAGCCTGCCTGTCACCAACAACCATGTCAAAGTCAGCTAATTCAACTGTATTCCCCATTCCAGCGCTTGGATGTTTGTCATCCGAATCCTGTGTACTACAAGCAGGATTTGGGGCTTAGTGACTTCACTTTAGTGTTACATTACTGGATTACATCTCCATAGTAACCTGATCCGTAGAAATAACCTGCTCCGGACCTCCATGTGCAAGTTTTGTAGAGTCAGGGTCAAACTGACTGAGTTCTCAAGTGAGCTCGACCAGTTAAACCTGTATTTTTAAGGTGAAAAACAAAAACAAAAGCCCTAAAACTGTGTCCACACTGGCAGCGACGTGACAACCAGACACCACAGAAAGTGATATTCAATGACTTTAAGCAGCTGGAGGTGAAAAAGCCAGCAGCGATAACAAGTTGAGCGACTCACAGATAACAAATAAACTTTTCTCAACTACCAATGAGAGCACAGGAGACTGTTGACTGGCTTATGACTACATTAGATGTTTACCTAGACAACTTGACCCTGAAACTGGCTTCAGCTTTAAAGTGACATTGCATAGCCGTGCAGAGGGCTTGCTCTCGTCCCCTGGCCCCATGTTTGACGGCCCTGCTATATTCCCCCATTTGTGATGCCAGCTGCAAGCAGTTCTCATTAAGCAGACGGTCTCATTATTCTACAGACATATGGCAACATAGCCCTAAAACTGCAGAGCCTTGTTTGCAATTGCAAACAGGCCTCATATTTGTTGTGTATGTGCTCACACACAGTCTGACACCAGCACTTTACACTACAAGCCACATTCACATATTCGACTATAGCTGCATACGAGATGCGATTGGTCACATGCTCCCAACATTGCCTCTTGAATGCAAACTCGCTCACTGCTTTACTGGGAAGGCCTGGTTTGACCTCTTGGTTTGATGGCCACCTTAGAGAGGCCAAATTCGGATTTCTGGCTGATGAAACACAGCAACGCTTCAACATGCTGATAATAAAGTGAGAAACGCTGTCTAGATTAATAATTCCCCAAATGCTCTTCCAAGTGATTCATTTGTTTGACTTGCAGGAATACCGATACAACGCCAACAGCGCAATCGAAAAATCAAACAGTCGGAGGGAGCCGAGCCCCGCGTGAGTCACACGCCCAGGTTTATGTCACTTTCCTGCAAGTGAGCAGTGAATGGAAAACATCTATGCGTGAATGCGGGATGGGCTGTGTCAGCTGCTGGGACAGAAGAGGAAATAAATATGACAGAAAAAGGAGGAAGAAAAGAAACAGCACCAGTGTGTGTGGGAGCCTTGGCCTGCCTACTCTTCGTCCTGACTGCACTCTGAGGAGGCGTTCTTCCAACAGTCCCCTGCATCTCTGCTGCTGTGTAGTGAGGACAGAGAGAAAGCAGGTTTGATAGAAGAAATAGCACCTAAAGAAATATGTAAAAAAACAACAACAACAAAACAAACCAAAAAAACACCTCCTTTTTCACCTGCTCCCTTCAGCTTGGTGGTTTCAGCACCGCTTGCAAACAGCTTCTGGCTGCCTTTGGCTTGACCTCTGACCTTGCGCACAGGTGTGGTCTTCTCAGTAGTTGCATTTGGACACGTGTTCTCCTCTTCTTCTCTTCTCTTTGTCCAGTCATTGCCTTCTTCTTCTTCTGCAGTTTGCTCTCTTTTCCTCTTGCCGTGGAGCTCTCGGGCTGCGGGTGGAGCAGCCGTGTCCTGAGATGCAGCACAATTGAAATAATGTCATTATCGCTATCTGCTTTCACCGACAGCAGCAACATTTCTTTGTGATATTATAAGACACAGTACATCCTTATCAGATTACCTTTGGAGTGTATTCCTTCACAGCCATGATGACTTCTGGTTCTGTTGACTAAAGAAAAAAAAAGGGAGATTATATACATTAACCTGTGACATCTGTCCATATCTTAAAGTTTTAACTTAAGAAAATCCTAATGTTTTCATAAGCTCTTTAGATTTCCTTAGTATTTACCAGGTTTCCTCCCTCCAGAGAGACGTTCAGTGTCACACTGTCTATCCAGGTCTCCTCTTCCCACTGCTCCCATGACAAACATCTGAAGGTGAAATATGCATCATTCACAGAAAGGCTGTTAGAGTGCATTACAAAAAATAACAAAACGGATAAATAGGGCGAACCTACTTATTATAAGGAGTCAGTTTTCCAATAGTGATGGGCATCCGATCAGAATCGCTGAGCTCTGCGTTGACGCAGATCCGCTCCCCCCACCGGCCGCTGCTAAACAGCACCACCTGGCGGACGCTTGGTGGAACTGCAACACGGACCCTGCTAGAGCCTTCAGCGCTGACACGGCAAAACAAACGAAGAAACAAGCAAATAAAGGCACACTGCTCGATTTTACATGCAGAAAAACGAGAGGCGAAAAGTATTTACTGTTTTAAAGAAAGAGAAGTTAAGCGACTGTGTGTAAACAGGTCTAATTCAAAGAGGCGCCAATGAGGAGCAATAAAAGTGTAGCGACAGAGCTGTTGAGCCCAGCAATTTTAGCTGAAGGCGACTGATCTATTTAAAGACACATATGAGCGTCTCACGGGTACAAACGAAAAACAAATACATGACATTATGTGCGAGTCGAAAGCCTGCGTTACCTCAGCAGCTTCTGAGGCGGCCCGTTTACTCCGAAAACCGCATAAACTCCGAAATCATCCATCCTCGCGAAGTCCTCCTGAAAAACACAAACAACATCCACCCGGTTCCGACTATACTCTTTTATTTAAAAGTACGATTTTAAATATCTCAATAAATCACTCTTTACCCAATCTCCCGCCACCGCTGTTTGTACAGTATCTGAACTCCGCGCGAGCTCTGGGGTCAGTTTAGGTGCGCGTGTTTTGTCATCACAGTTTCTAGTAGACGCCGAAGGCTACACAGCAAACCAGTTCTCCGCCCGCACGGCAAACGCGGATAAGAATTTCAAGCAGACTCAGGGCTGCAACTTTGGGGGCTCCAAGCCAATCGCAGGCCTGATTTCGGAGGCGCTGCGAGACGCAACAGAAGCTGCGTTCAATAACACCTTCAACAAAACGGTGAATTCTACTTTAATTAAGGCATTACTTTTATTACTAAGTTAATTCTATTTACTAATGAAGAAAACCTATCCGGTATTTAGAAATTAAAACAGCAAATTAATAATAGAAACATAGACTATACAAATTATATACAGTGGGTGTACATAAATTACAACCTTTATGGGACCAAGTGGTGTGCAGGAAGAGTGTTTGCAATGATGATGGACAGGCTGACAGATGATGAAGGAGGAGTCTTTGTGGACTCTAATGCTTGCAGATGACATTATAATCTGTATTGAGAGCATGGAGCAGGTGGAAGAGAGCCTTGGGAGGCTGAGGTATGCAGAAGAGGAATGAAAGTCAGTAGAAGCAAAACAGAATGTGTGTGTGAATGAGAGTGAGACAGCTGTAACAGTGGAGATGCAAGGAGCAGACATAGTGAAGGTGGATGATTTTACATACCTGCGGTCAACCATTCAAAGGAATCGACAGTGCACAAAAGAGGTGAAGAAGAAGTGCCGGCAGGGTGGAGATGAGTGTCAGGGGTGATTTGTGACCGAAGGATAGCAGCAAGAGTGAAACTCAAGATGGTAGTGACCTTTGTGCTTTGGAGATGGTGGCTCTGACAAAAAGACAGGAAGCAAAGGTGGAGATGTTTTACTGGGAGTGAGAAGGATGGACAAAATTAGAAACATATACATCAGAGTAACGGCTAAGACTGAGTGGATTGGAGACAAAGTTAAAGAAGTAGGATGGTTTGGACATGTGCAGAGGCCGCGTATTTGACAACGAATGCTGAAGATTGAGCTTCTAGGCAGGAGGAAAAGAGGAAGACCTCGGAAGATCAATGGATGTAGTGAAGGAGGACAGAGGAGGATGCCAGGAATAGAGTGAGATGGAGATCTGCCACTGGGACCTCTAAATAAAGCAGCCAAACGAAGACGTTTATCGCATGCTGCTTATTTATTTATTTTAAACGAGACACTTTGATGCTGCAGATAAATAATTCACGCTCATATCACCAACACTTGTTTTATTTCAGTATCATAACATCCTGAAATAGTACATCTCAAATCGTTGATAAACTACTGCTGTTTGTTCTTGAACGTACCCCCACCAACAGCGCATGCTTTCGAAAAGCATTCTGGGATCCGATGCCGGTGGAAAGCTTCTCGAAAGAACTGCAAAGATGATGGTGAGTCAGCTAGCATCATGCACCACACTCAACATCTAATCCATCTCCATCCTGTAGTTTATCAGAGAACATGGTCTCCCGGAGTGCGCCTGGTGTCGGTGACGGGCCGTTAGAAGTCCCGGAAAGCTCTTATTTTATGAAATAGCTTTTAAAAAGGTTATTATTTTTAGCCAGACAATGCTAGCATAGCCGCTATCAATGGGCGGATACGATGCTAACGGTGATGCTAAACGGCTTCCTATAAACTAGTGTTAAAATTTGAGCTAGCGTCGTGTAGTTACATATTTATCTACTTCACGTGGATTCGCTTTCAGCGTTTGAACATATTTGATTTTAATACCGCCCTCCACCTAGTTTTTGACGAGCTGAGCTGCTGTGTTTAGCCTCTTTGTACGGCTGAGGAGCTGCACCGGCTTGTGTGGTGTTCTGCTTTTAGCAGTAAAAATCTGAAAGCTAATGGCCCGGAAAATAATGCGAGCTGTACAAACCTACATGCATGCACTGACACCACTGACAAAAGCTATTGCTACAACGATGTCGTGTATAAATAACCTAGGCATTTGTACTTTGACACATTGTTCATCCTTATGAGTGCCTACAATGTGACATCAATCCTTCTGGCAATGTGGATGTACAATAGATGTTTGCGCATCGTCACTGTCACAGTGCTTTTGCAGGACTTTTTCCTCCTATTCTTGGATTTGTGTGATGTCAGAGTGTATATGTCTGTGTAGGTTCTCAGTCATCCGGGTCATGATCGTCTTAGGAGCTTAGAAAGGAGGCGAGTGGACTTCTTTAGGTTGGTTGAAGACATTTAGCCTCTTATCCAAGAGGCTTCTTCAATTCTGAACTGAAAGTGAGAGGGGAAACATCATCACCAAATTTAAAGAAATCTGTTTGCCTGCTTTTTAAGCACCTGAGATCAGCATGCATGTACTTAAAATAGCACCAATGTGAGCAAAAAAAACCACAGCCAACTTCTATTTGTGAGGGATGGACAGTCAGAAGAAATTTGAGGCTGAAGTGTGTTAAAATGGTTCGTTCCAGATAGTGGACAGACTGAGAGGCTTTGTTGCAAAGCTCCTGTAGCGGAGTCCAAAAACACCAACATTGTGCTGGAAACGAGCAGAATGATGGGATTTCTGAGGTGCCCAGTCATGATGGATGCTGCTGACAGGTGTGAGCAGATTATCAGTTTGCTTACCCTCTCTTCTTGTCTTCCTGTGTCTCCCTCTCTACTTCAGCCCACACCGGTTATTCTGCTTAAGGAGGGGACGGACACATCTCAGGGTATTCCCCAGCTCATCAGCAACATCAATGCCTGCCAGGTCAGAACAATAACTCATCTCTTTGTAGTTCTGTGTCTATTTTTCATTTGCTCTGAATTTAACTAAACATTCTTGAATTCCTCTAAATGTGCTGCTCGTGTTTCCTTCTGCAGGTGATTTCTGAGGCTGTCAGGACCACCCTGGGGCCCAGAGGGATGGACAAACTGATGGTGGACAGCAGAGGTGAGATGGATGGGGGGAAAAGAAGGCGTTATTGTTCCTAGATTGGTCTGCGGCACAGTCGGTGTAATGCAAATGTTTATTTTTCCAGGAAAGGCCACAATCTCCAATGATGGAGCCACCATCCTGAAACTGCTGGATGTGGTTCACCCTGCGGCCAAAACTCTGGTGGACATTGCTCGCTCCCAGGACGCTGAGGTGAGCTGTTTGAGGCCATTCGTGCATCAGAGTTATGCTGTCAGGAATTTCAGATTGACACCGTCTTTCTCCTCAGGTTGGGGACGGCACCACCTCCGTCACCCTCCTGGCTGCAGAGTTCCTGAAGCAGCTGAAGTCGTACGTGGAGGAGGGTCTCCACCCGCAGACCATCATCAGAGCCTTCCGCACCGCCACCAATCTCGCCGTCGGCAAGATAAAGGAGATCGCCGTCTCTGTGAAAAAAGACGATAAGCAGTGAGTTCTCTGTTTGACTTGAGCAACTTTTGATGTTTCTCCGGTGAGCAGTACAGCTGACGACCTCTTTTCTGCTTCACTGCGCCAGAGAGCAGAGGGAGCTGTTGGAGAAATGTGCGGCCACAGCTCTAAACTCCAAGCTGATCGCCGGTCAGAAGGAATTCTTCTCCAAAATGGTTGTGGATGCAGTCATGTCACTGGAGGAGCTCATGTCTCTGAAAATGATCGGTATCAAGAAGGTCCAGGGAGGAGCTCTGGAGGTTGGTGCCAGGAAGTGTGATTTTCCTGTGTAAAATCTTTCAAAACAACAGCGTTAAAGAAGCAGATAATATATCATACATGGTCTTACCTCAGCATGTTGGTTTTTTAAATTGTTCAGGAGTCCCAGCTGGTCTCTGGCGTTGCGTTCAAGAAGACGTTCTCCTACGCCGGCTTTGAGATGCAGCCCAAACGCTACGAAAATCCAAAGATCGCTTTGCTCAATGTGGAGCTGGAACTGAAAGCCGAGAAGGACAACGCTGAAGTCCGTGTGAAATCTGTGGAGGTACCAAAACTGCCGCCACAAAGCTGTTTGTGAAAGGGTTTTGTTTCCACGCTCCCTCTAACCTGAACCTTTGCTGCAGGACTACCAGGCCATCGTGGATGCAGAGTGGAACATCTTATACGACAAGCTGGAGAAGATCTACAAGTCAGGAGCCAAGGTGGTCCTGTCAAAGTTGCCCATCGGTGATGTGGCCACCCAGTTCTTCGCTGACAGAGACCTGTTCTGTGCTGGGCGGGTTCAGGAGGAAGACCTGAAGAGGACCATGATGGTGAGGCATTCACAAACTGTTAGTTTTTTGTTATGGATCAACCGGGACGCCAAAAATCCAAAATCAATCTTGGTAGTTGATTATTATGTTGAAAACTGCAGTTGGTCATTTAGCTTGAAGAATGACAGCTAGTTGGAGCCGACTTGGCTTTTAAAGTGCTGACGCTTGGACTGATTCTGAGGGTGAAAGCAGCTGACTGTGTAATGTAACCATCAGGCCTGCGGAGGCTCCATCCAGACGTCTGTAGGAGCGATGACCGACGATGTGCTGGGACAGTGTGAGCTCTTTGAAGAGGTCCAGGTCGGAGGAGAGAGGTGAGAGAGGCATCTATTGTGACCATACATAAGTGTAATGGCCAAACATATTATAATAATTATGCTACATTCAGTTTTGCATATTCTTCATCCCTCTGAGAGTTGTTTGTGGTGGGTTGCACTAGAGCTACCATCGTATGGCTGCTGAGGAAAAGAAGGGGTGTACACTCCAGGGGGACCTTTTATTTTTAAGTGTTAATACAATTTTCATCCATACATTTTCCACTCCGTATCTGTGTTTGGGCCATGGGGGCAGCAGTCACCACTTCCAGCTCATCCCGGGAACACTGAGCCTGGGAACGACCAGCCAAGAGGTTGGCCAGGGAACAAGTCACAGTTTCTGTCCTGGAGCCTCTTCTCAGTAGGACATGCCTGAAACATCACCTAAGAGGCCTCCTGCATCAACTTGGCACATTTAAAGATCAGAACGAACTAAACCAGCAGTTTCTAATGTTGCTTTTCTCAGGCTTTGTTGCTATGTGCAGTAAAACAGCTGTGAATGGGAGGAGGTGACGAGATCAGCGGTGCTGTTATGAACCTCATCAAAACGGTTTCTTTCACTCCACCAGAGTTCACGTCTCAGTCACAGCTCCGCTTCTGTGCGTTGCAGCCCAGCACAAAAGCTCGAGAATAAAGCTGATATGGATGCATACTGGGCGTCTCCTGGGTGAGGTAGATCTAGGACACGCTAGAAAGATTATATTGCTCAAATGGTCTGGGTGGGGTTAAAGAGGTCTGGACTCCTCTGCTAACACGTGTATTATAATTCTGCATACATGCACCTCCCTGAGAAATCTAACTACATGTTGGTCGGATGCAGTTTAGGGATAAAAGGAGTTTCCGGTTACTATGCAAGTTAAAGTCTAAATCAACGTTAGGCTGCTGCCCCCTCGACCCCGGCCCAAGAGAAGCAGAAGAGGATTGATGGATGGATGAGATTTTAGTCAGTGTGAGAAAAGACAAAACTGTCACTGCAATGGCAAAATTGGTAAAGCAGCAACTTTAAAGTGACAAATTTGTGTTTCGTTGTGTATTTTTTTCTGTGTAGGTACAATTTCTTTAAGGGCTGCCCGAAGGCAAAGACATGCACCATCATCCTGAGGGGCGGGGCCGAGCAATTCACAGAGGAGACGGAGCGGTCGCTGCACGATGCCATCATGATCGTGCGCAGAGCCATCAAGGTCAGCTGCACAAGTTTTCAGATGCTGATTATTCCTGGTTGAGTTTAAAGAATCAGTCTCTGTTTTTATTTTGTGCACGTGGGAGGAAAAAACATTTGATTGTACTTAAAAGTGAGATTGTAATTGGATGATGATAAATTACATGCGTACTGGTTGCTTGGCTTGAAACATGAGTAGAGCTTCAGCAATGCTTCATGAGGAGAAAGCAGCTTGTTTTTGAGTTGCTGTGACCCCGTCTCTGACTCTTGTTTCCTGTAAGTTTGGTTTATCTTTGCTCGCCACTGTCATTGGTATATTTTGATTTCCAGTGTCTTAACTGTATCAACCTTCTTCCTAGAATGACTCTGTTGTAGCGGGTGGAGGAGCCATAGAGATGGAGCTGTCCAAGTACCTGCGGGACTACTCGAGGACCATCCCCGGAAAACAGCAGCTCCTGATTGGAGCATACGCCAAGGCCCTGGAGATCATCCCCAGACAGCTGTGCGACAACGCCGGCTTCGACGCCACAAACATCCTGAACAAACTGCGGGCGAAACACGCACAGGTAGAAAACAAACAAACACACACACACCTTTTAATCCCTGGTAGTATTTAAAGTGAAGGTGACTTTGTGCGCTTCATCCGTCACCTGTCAGGGGGGCATGTGGTACGGTGTGGACATCAACAACGAGGACATCGCAGACAACTTTGTCGCCTGCGTGTGGGAGCCGTCCATAGTGCGGATCAACGCCCTGACGGCGGCGTCAGAAGCAGCTTGTCTCATCCTGTCGGTCGACGAGACGATCAAGAACCCCCGCAGTACTGTGGACGGACCTCCAGGTGGCGCCGGCAGGGGCAGAGGCCGCGGGAGACCCCATGCTCACTAACGACGCGAAACAGCAAAACCCCATTTTAAACAAGGACTAAATCCAAACGCCAGAAAGAATGTGTCTCCTGTAGCGATGCAGACAAAGATTTGACATGTTTTACCCACGTTTGGATTTTAATTTTGGATAAAATGAGGTGTTGTAAGCAGTCAGACACACGGCAGATGTTAAGTTTAGTCAAACAGCAGGGAGAAGAAGAACGACGGCTGATGTTTCTGGTTTTTTTGGGTTGTTTTTTTTTGTCTGTAGGTTTTCTTACTAAAGCTCTCACACGGTAACATCCATTAAACATTTCAAGCACTGCATCTTTTCACACATTTTATGTTTTTTTTACTGAGGAATGGTGAAGTGAAAGCAGACTGTCAGCAGCCCCCCTCTTTAGTAACACACTCCTGTGTCCTGTGATCTGAAGGAGTCGTTCCATAACTTCTAATTTGGTTTTGTGTTACGTGACAAACTGCCGTGTGACATGGAAAGTGAAGCACTGATGCAGTGTCGAGCAGTTCTGAACCATTTGTTAGCCCCGCTGTGTGAAACTATTTATTGGAGCACTCTCATCAATAAATTCACAGCTGAAACCTGGACTGTTTGTTCTGACTAACGTCTGTCTCAGCACTCAGATCTTTAAAGAAGTGATCCAGACACAAGTGAAGTTCTGTGTTGTGTTCAACAGCGACGTGGATACAAATGCATCCCAGTTTAGACAACATATAAAAGATGAGGTCGGAATTATATTTATTCGTGTTAGGGTTATTACACAAATACACAAGAAGACAGTTACTGGTTTAAACATGAGGTCTGCGTGACCTTAGCTCCACACATATACCTGATTTTCTTTGTACAGGTACTCAGTACAAGGCTCCACTGATCAAATCTTGAGAATTATTAGATCTATAAAGTAACAGTTACACAGTGTTTATAAAAGATGGATGTCGCAACTATGATGTCAAGTACTTGGCAAAGTCATATTTTGTAACAACTGTAGTTGCCAGTTAGGCTTTCCACAGCTTTATCATCTCTTTCCTCCACAGTGGGGACCATCATTTACAACATACACATGTGCTGATTAAGACCTTTGACTTAGGTCTGAAGCTTATTAGACACAAGTTGTAACTGAGTGCATAGATCAGGTTAGCATTTTCTCATATATGTTGTACAAAACGACACACTCACTGCTTCATTAGTAACCAATGCTAGTACCGGGTTGGACCCCCTTTGACCTTCGTTCTTCGTGGCACAGATTCAACAAGATGCTGGAAACATTCCTCTGACATTTTGGTTTATGCTGACGTGACAGCATCACACAGTTACAACAGATTTGTTGTTGCAAATCTCCCATTCCACCACATCGCTCGACTGCACTGAGAAGTGTGGTGATTTGAGTTTGTGACATCGTGCCTTATCTGCTTGGACGCCAAATTCTGACGCTATCATTGAAACCTTGCAGCACAATTAAGAATGATCAAAGCATGCAACATTTTTCCAGTCTTGTCAGGTTTTGGTGAGCCCGTGTGAATTGCTGCTCGCTGGATGTTATCTAGTTTTCAGATCTTTATCTATAAACCCTAGAGATGGTTGTGTGTGACAATCCCAGTAGATAAGCAGTTTCTGAAATAGACCAGCACCTCTGGCACCAACAACCATTCTCCATTCAAGGTCACTTAAGTTGCCATTCGCTCCCATTCTGTTGCTCGGTTTGAACTTCAGCAGGTCATCATGACCATGTCTGCGTGCCTAAGTGTACCTAATGAAATGGCAGGAACGCAGGGTTAAGGAACTTCACAATAGGTTTCAGTTTAAAGACATAAAGCTGCATCCATCTGCAGGTAGTGAGTGAGTTCTTATGTGCATGTGGTGCTTCATCTAGTGTTTCCAGTAGTAACAATGCATCTGTAGAGGGCTATTTCCTGCTGTGTGCTGGATGAGAAAGTCCATATGTTAAAACAGGACATGTTAGCGACTAGCTGGTGGACATAGTGGGGCGTTTATCAGCTGATGAGCCAAATGCTTCCCGATGAAGCCAAAAACATAAAAATAAAAAGCCAAAGCATTGGATTTAAATTAATTGTTTCCTCTCAAAATAAAAGCTCACAACTTTTAGAGGTCACGATATCGTGTTTTGGTTTATGAGCTTCGTCTTCAAATAGCACAACTTCATTATTTTTTTGTTTAAAGTGGTTTGAAACATTTTAAATGTTATAAAGCCACAGTTCTTTTCTTATAGTATGTGTTTTGACGGATTCCAAGGCAGTGTTGTAGGTCAGTCTCTGCACCGCTAGGGGGAGTGCTTTCACATTAGAGAAACAAGGCTGCGGTCCAGTCAGTGACGTTTTATCTGCAGCGTTGCGTTGGTTTAAATAAGGCATTGTTTATTACACGAGGCCCAAAGGTAAAAGTCTGTATATTTAACGATCAACATCAGCGAGTTTCACTCATTAGGTAGCATATTGTGTTTCGTTAGAGTCACTGAGATAGTAAAGTCCCTTTGTGTCTCGCTCAGCTTTCATTCGTTTTCACAAAGTGTTTCTCTGACTGTTGGCGGGAAATGCTGCTGACGACATTATAAGGCGAGACATGGCGGACTTTGTCCCTCTTCGACTTCAAAGAGATTGAAGGACTTTGGTGTTTGTGAAGCGTGGATTCTCTCTTGATCTTCTTGCATCCTAAGTTCCTCCTAAGAATGCAGTGTTTTTCCAACAAAACATGTCGCCCACTCCCAAAGTACCACTTTTTCTAAAATTATCATCCCTCCAATCAGCTAATGTGTGTTTTTGCATCCACGGCTCCACTTCCTGCTCCTCCTCAGTTAGACAGGAAGTCTATGGAAGCCCGGACGGAGCGGTTAGACATGACATCAACGGCCGTGACTTTAATCTCCGTGTCGCCAAATTGCATGGTCGCTCTGATTTCCCTTCTCTCTGGGGTTCCTGCTCCTGCTCCTCCCACCGCACCCGGTGGCGGTAACGGTTCGGGCAGGTCTAAGGTTATTGTGCCACACTTCCTGACTCCAGGGTCACAGATGTATGTGACGTCATCGGTGGCGGTGCAGTAGATGTTGATGATGATCTTCCGTTGGCCCAGACGAGCAGGCGTGTAGCTTCGCCTCACAACCTCGCCCAGGGCCACCGACTGGTCGACGGAGACGAAGCGATCGAGGATGTCCGTGCACCACTCACGACCGTCTTTGATGAGGAGTTTATCCCGTGGGTGGCGTCCATCCACAAACCTGTTCAGGACACCAACACCATAGGTCAAAGGGCAACGACGCACTCGGACCTGTGACAGAGAGCGAGAGAGAACGATCGTAAGATAATGTGTCACATTACTACTCCGATACTTTCCGGTATTCCCGAACTCTCACCACGGTGGGATCCAACCCGAAGAGCACAGCGCCCTTCAGTATCGTAAGACCAACGTCGTGAGGAATGATGATGCGGCACGTCCTCCCCAGTGCCTTCTGGACGGCTTTTTGCAACATAGGGGATTCTGCAAAACCACCAACTAGGAAGAGGAAACGCACACCACGCACTTCTGGTTTTGTCATCAGCTCCTCTGTGAAGAAAGAAGATATAAAGCTTCTTAAGTAATTTGTCTTTCCATTGAGAGAATTTCTGCCTTTTCCAGCAGCTGTCCCTGGTGTTTCTTCATGTCAAACCCTTTGTTGACTCCCAGTTTTCTTTTAATGACCACCAAATATTCATACTGGGAAACCATTCCATGGTTTTGAATGTACCACTGGCATGTGCTTGATTTGAAACAGACTGCATTTTTCTGGTTTTGTTCTCTTTTAAAAAGGTTGGAAAACATAAAAATGAAATCACAACCATCTTGAAAAGGGTCTCAAGGAAAGCCATTAGGTTTTGATTGATTTGAGCTGTAATTTGTAGCTGTAGCAGCTTTTGTCCTTTTACATCTGAATAAGCACACTTCATGCTTTTGGCAGTCGATAATCTAGTAAGGTCAGGAGTTCAAGCAGTGTGCAAGAATCTAACCAAACTCATGTCCCATCTTTAGTCTATGTAATCTGTTTTTTTTTTGTTATGTTTTTGTTTTGGAAAAAAAAAATCTGCATTAAAAAGTCACCAAATATTGGTCCTAAAAAAAGACTATAACCTAACCAGGCTTTACGAATGATGGAAAATACATGGTCACAACTTGGTATAAAAATAGTGCAGCTAATTTCCTTCTGCATGACAACTGCATTTCATTACTGGGCCCCTAATAGAGCTGCTAGGATTCTGTTAAAATTTGTTTGTTTTTTTTAAAAAGGTGGTGATTTAGTTTTGATGAGTTAAATTCGATTATTTCGTTAGTCAGTTACCTAGCACTAATTAGCTGAAATCTATTGCGCATGATTAACCCGTTATGCGCACTCACAGACAATAAATTGATGGACGTAGCTTCTGCGAAGCCAAAGCATCAGCGCGTGAAACCTACATTCCTTTCAACGGCCACCAGATGGCGATAGCTGTGATTACGAAAAGACTTCCTGTCTACGCGGAAAAAGCTCTCTGATTTGACACAGATAAACACTTCCCACATGCGTTTGTCACTTGTTTCGAATAAGATATTAATGTCGTTTGATTTCAGAAATGAGGATCATCCAGGTTAGGCTATTTGCAAGCAGTTTTACGCTCAGACACGCCCTCTCTCACATCCAGTTTCAACACAAAGATGGCAGAAATTCATCTCGCTCCAGGCTTCAAAATGGGATTAATGGGTGACTTCATGGTAGCTGCGTCTATTTTTTATGTTTTTAATGTGTGCACTCAAATTTTGCCAGTGCTAACAAGCAACTCTACCCTGTTGTTGAAACACGGTCACTTCTGGTTCCAAAAAACCCTTAAAAATGTCGATAATTTCAAGGGCCTATTCTGCACAGGTTCATCTTGACGCCCGAGCACGGCGTTCGTTGAGCTTGAATACTAGTTTTATCTCGGAAAGCCTTTGCACTGGCTTTCTCCTGGGGTTGTTTTTCAGGTTTCTCCTAGTAGATTTACTGCAAAGTTAAACAGAAGAGTTATGTGAAAGTACACAAAACATAAGTGGGGAGTGGAAGGAAAAGGAAGTTTTTAAGTGCCCGGGTCTTTTATGTCAATCAGTACATTTTTGTGTATAGCATGTGCGCAGCAGCCCCCTTCTCTGGACATTTGTCTTTCTTACCAATGTGCTTCACAATCTTGCTGATGGTGGGCTGGAAGAGCTCATTCATGGCTTCCTGTGTCAGCCGCAGCATCCCCTGGGAGGACCACTTCACTATATTCATACTGCACACACAGAAGGAAGTAAAAAATCACTCTGTCATCGAAAGTTGCACGTACGCTCGTTGTTCACTCATCGCACCTCTCAGCCCACACTCACTTGCTCCTTCTCAGGGCAGCCTCCACACTCTGCCCTCTGTGCCTCTTGTAGTAGTCGATGAAAGAGAAAGGCAGGGAGATGTTGAGGGCGTTGGTCCTGCCCGGAGACGCTGTGCGTTTCCTCGCCTCAAACGCGATCATGAGGTCCACCCAGGCCGCTGGCCGCTTGGCTTTAAAGCTCTGGATGAAGTCCTCGCCAAAGATCTGGCACAGCATGGCTTCGAAGGCCAGGTCGACGCCGACGGCGCCGTAGGGACCGCCTGGCGGAAACACCGCAGCTATAGAAACTGTAGGAAATGTGTTTGCTTTTTTTGTCCTTTGTAAAAGGATGTACCTGAGGCCTTGTAGAGCTCTTTAAGAGTTCCCTGTGGCTGCTCAATCTGATGGACTGTCAGGTCAACTGTTCCTCCTCCGCAGTCTGCAACCACATATCTATCACCTGAACAGAGAGGGCACGGATGAACACATGCTGTTGCTTTGTTTGCATCCTAAGAACATTTTTTGCTTTTTCATACCTCATATTTCAGATTTTTTAAAGAAAAAAACACATATCAAGCACATCAAGCTTGTAGGAGGAAATCGTGGAAGATAACGTGTCTTCATTTTTGTGGACGATGCAAAAATGCGTGTGTGTATATTTGGTTTGTCTGCAGCTTCCCCAGAAACTCTTGAACACGCAGTGTTTTGAATGTAAACAACCTTGAGGCATCTGTGGTTGCTGCTCTTCCCCTGCTAGAGTGTATGTTTGTGATATGTCCGGTGATAAGGGTTAGTTTTCGTGTAGCTACCCTGACGACTGCACCCTAAACACGAGAGCTCATGAGACGTGTAAGAAGCGAGTGAGGAAGAGAAAAGAAGGCGTGTGGTGGAAATGAACAGAAATAAAAATATAAGACGAGAGGAGGAATCAAAGGATGTTTGCAAGGCAGGAAGATAAGAGAGTCTCTTCTTCTTGTATCTGCCGTGCAGAGAGTCCCATGGGCTGGGTCCTTCCTGTGTGTGTGTGTGTGTGTGTGTGTGTTGACAGGGATGAGCGCACTAAGGGTCAGCAGGCGCACGTGGCGCCACAAAATGCTGTCATGCCTCAACAGCAGAGTGAACAACTTTCATTTCATAACCCAGGAAAATGCAAAGTATGCAAAGTAATTGTTAATTTTCCATCATACATATTTACAGTAAAACAAACAAAAAAAAAGATCTTATTATTAAAACACACCAGGAAGCCATAATTCGATTATTTAAATCAGTTCAAATAGAACCTGCAAACATCAGGTTTGGGGTTTGTCCTCCATTAAAGTGGGCGGGTTTGTTCCTCAGAGTCTGCAGGCTGGGGTTAAAGGTCAAAGTCATCAATATCTCCCACATGTGAGGTCTGCCTGTCTCTTAGGCTCACATACGCACAGATGGCCTTACCAGTCTGCAGCTCTGACCACAGCTCTCCAGTTCCACTCTCCACCAGGAAGGTCCTGCTGTGTCTGGATCGCCTCAGCTGCTCCCTTGCTTTAACAGAACACACGCACAGAATGATTTATTTATTTATCTACTGTTTCTTTGCTATTCAGAGGCACGAGCCGGAACCTCTTCTGTCTTTCTGTGAGTCGAAAAGAAAAAAGGTTGAGCATTGAGGTGAAAGTGATGCTTCTGATTACTAATTTTGGGAGAAAAACATGGAATCAAAGGGGAATTCTCGAAAACAGTTCATCATCTTCTCTGTCAAACACTGTTATCAGCTGTTTCCACAGCAGGTAGCTCTGCATGTTTGATTTGGCAGTTTTTTCACAGGATGCCCTGCAGATGCAACCCCAAGGGGAGTTTGTGTTACCAGCTGGTAGCAAGCCAGAGACCTTTCACCTGCCAAGTGTTATCCATTACACCTTTGGAGGCGCTTGATCAGGTTAAAATCAGTAACATGAACATATTTATAGGCTGGTACAAAAACCAGTTTTGGTCTTTATGGTTAATTTAGCACTTTGGGCCACTCTGAATGAGCAGCTGTCCTCGATCTTTGCTAATTTATGTCTTTTTGGACCATTTTAATATAAATGAAATATCTAACAAAATTAATGGCCTGCTGTGTGGCATTGATCACCCATGACTTTTGCACTTGAGCTTGGTTGATGAAATCCCAGCTTTTTCTTAGTGTGTTACTGAGCACTAATTAGCAGGTATCTGCATCTGTACATTTTCACATTTCGTGGATACAGCGTACTAACCAGGCTTGTTAGCCTAAACTGATAATTAAGCCCTCCATCCATCTGCTAACCTAAATATGTGACCCAGCAGTAGAAGAGCAGACCATGAACACACTAGAATCCCAGCTGTGCACAGAAACAGCCAAGCAATGGCTTTCCAATATTTACAGTGTTGGTTGTCCCAATGTCACTTCCTGCAAACATCTCTCAAAACCTTACCCAAAAAATGCAGGTCATCGATCAGTTTATGATGCACAACCTGCAAATAAGACAATTTTGCCCCAAATCCTCATCTTGGGAACCTCTATGAGGGCAAAACCTCTGCTTGGCGCACTCAAAAAGGCCTGGATGTGTGACCTTGCTGGTCAAGCCAAAGAAGTTTGCCGGTGACTTTTGCATTCTCACTCTGTGTTGATAATGCCGTGTGGATTGTGATCGATTAGTGGGTTTTGACTGATCAGTGGAGGGTTTCAGAAACTGCTGATCTGCTGAGATTTCCCCACACAGACGCGTCGAGGGTTTACAGAGAAGGATATTTTCCTGCCACACATTGGGCCTCCTTTAAATGCCACAGCCTACCTGAATGCTGCTGCTGACTGTATGCATCTCATCTTGTGCCATATAGGAGGCACTCAACGGCCTCCACAGTCACCAGATCTTAATCCAGTAGATGTGGTTAAAAAAGAGATTTGGATCATGGATGTGCAGCTGACAAATCTGGTGTCTGTTAGTAGGTCTGCCTCCTGAATTCTCCATTAGCCCTGCAGTCCAGTAATTTGACCGTCATTTATATGATCTGGAATAAAGAACTTATGATAAATATAACTGTTTGCCTCCAAGTGACCAAATAACTAATTGCAAGATTAATGCACTTAAAAAAAAGAAGGAATTTCTCTGGACTCTCTCCAGCTGCGAGCCCATAGAGTCATCACCACCGTTCACCACCATGCACCGCCTCGCCTGGATTCAAACATTCGTTATCTCTCTGTATAAACACACTTGGTGCACGGTCAGACACTTAAGTTTGCTTCTGACTACTACTCCTCAATGCAAAGAGGTTCGAGCCAAAGCACAATCTTCCTCAACTTCAACCGGAGAGATAAATGTTTGTAATTTATGCTACATATGAGAGTTTATGGCATTTGTGCAGGACGAAGCATAAGTCATCCGATCCAAGTTAAACAAGAAACGTTACGGTCATAATATTTTTATGTGACAGGAGCAATTTGTTGGAAATGAAGAATGCGCTCGAATTTCAACATTCTGTTTGTTCTCCACGTGTAAACTGTGAGAGTGGCGGGCTAAGTGGACGGATGGGGGAGGCCAACAAAAACACAGCAGGCTCACATGCAGCTGGCAAAAATACAACATACCTGACAGGCTGTTTGACAGAGCAGATACACTATGTATGCCTGCACACGTCAAGGTGAACACATGAAAGGAGACATAATGGTTCTGAGAACCAAATAGTTACAAATTAATGGAAAACTAGATGAGAAAGTTAAAATGTAAAAAAAAAATATATAGCACTAGTCATTTGGTAAACTGTGAGCCTGATGAAAGGCAAGCGTAAACATGTGTGTCATAGGCAGCGAGCACGGCTTTTGATGGAGGTTAGTGCTGGTGAAAGTGGTTTTTACATGGTTTTCTCAAACCGCATGAACACCACACACCACAATAATTAGAGTAATGGACGGGGGTTTGTGGGGGAATAAGAACAAAGGTTGGAGACTTATTGGGCAACACTGTGTCGAAAGCAAATATACACTTACTGTTGTTTAAGGACCTTGGATGACACAGAAGGTGATGTATTTACCTCTGTGTGTGTGCGTGTTTGTGTGTGGTCGCACATAGTAAATAAGCTGAACGAAGAAAAGCACAATCACACAGGCCTTGATTTCGCCGGTGCCTGCGTGTATGTTTTACAGGGGTGATGAATGGAACGCAAGTCTGGAAACCATTTACATGAAACAGCAGAAAAAGAAAATGTGTGTGCGTTAACGACTCCCCGGTGCTATCTTTGGAGATGAAATGAGGTGGAAGACGCGCTAAAGATAGTAAAAAAACACGACCGGGAGACCAAGTGTGTGTGTGTAAATACGTCTGTTTGCTCGAGTCCTCGGAAAGCGAGCGAAAAAGCGAAAGAGGTAGAGAAAGTCTGGGAGAATAAAGGGAAAAATGAAAGTGAGTGAAGGAGAGGGAGGCTGACAGGCCAGGAGGGGGTGAGATCATAGTCTCGCTGCACCTTGTTCCAATTACAATATCCTGTGTTTAGTGTGTGTGAATGTGTGTGTGTGTGTCACTGACTGCATATGTATAAGTGGGCCTTTGCAGGGGATTTTGGTCAGCATATGCACCCACTGAATTATGCATCACTCTTCTTTCTCCCCAGCTTGAAATGACTTTTCTTCATTGCTACATCTTCGTGGTATTTCCTTCATGTGGGCACGAAGGACACGCTCTTCTGTTTTGGAAGTTTTTTTGTTGCATTTTGGCTTTTTGTTAAAGTTCTCACTTGTGTACTGGTTCTGGAGGTACTTTCCCGACTGTAAATCCCCATATTTGAATTTTCTTTTAAAGCTGCGCTCTGATCCAGATTTCTATAGCAACAGCGGCTCACATTACTATGTGTCATGTGAATGAAGTAATTTGTAGGCATACACTCACCGAGAAATGTTGCCTGAATTTATTTTCATTTCATTTGGCAAACTTTTGGGTCATAGCTTTGGATTTTCATGAATAAAACATGACTAAGTATTGATCTACTTAGTGTATCTATTGGCAACTACACTACAAACCCCCAAAATTGGTAGAACCAAAAAAAGGAACCAGATTTCCTTAATTTGTTTAAGCTGGTGACGTTTTTTCATCTTTTAATCTTATAATTAAATTCCAAATGTAGTACATTACTTAGACAAATCAAAGTAATTATTAACATATTCAGTTAATAGGACTTACTTACTAAGAGTTAAATGAGATCATTAATTATATGGTATGTTCGATGGAGAGTGACCTTTTTCTTCTAATGAACCCATGCTTACTAAGCCACAGACCTCAGTGATGCCTTTGACATGGATGGCCATCCATACGTGACTCAGATGCAGCCCTAAAATGGTTCAAATGATCTCTTATACCAAGAAACCTTGCTGTCTTTGTTCAAGGCTTTGTGTCTTTGAGTCCCACCAAGCTTGGTTCTTGGGCCCCTGTTATTCATTTGTCTCACATCTCTGGGACAGATTATTGAAAGTTTTAAAACAAGCTCAATTGTTACTTATTTGCTGATGATAGCCAGCTTTATTTCTCAAACCACATGAGGTCTGTAAGGTTATCAATGCTAATGCCAAAAATGCTATCAGGGATTAGTAAAAATGGTAAAACTCTGCAGCTTGATGCTGATTTTGGTTCTGGTCGCCGTCCTCATCAAGAATAATCTGGACTGTTGGCCTTTGCTGTTAATGTCAGTATGTGTAATTTAGAGGTTATTCTTGATCAACCCCTGTCCATGTTAAACAAATGTTTCCACCAGGGAAATATTTCACCGCTCCCTGTATTGACGTGTAATTTTCTGGTTTTTAATTTAGTAAATGTTTAACAGTATCACCCCACTATAATGTCCCTTCACTGGCTGCTTTTAACATCTGTGATCCAGTTAAAAATCCTCTCCCTTGCTTACAGATCATTGTAAGGTTTTCAAATGTTCTTTTGTATTTTGTGTCATTTACCTGCTTTTTCTATTAGCTTAGATTATATTCTACAAAGCACTTGGTGAATCCTGTCCGTTAAAAACACTAATCTTAAGTATTTCTTCCTTGTGTATTTTAAAATTGTTATTTTTAACATGGACACACTGCACACTTCTATCTGTGCTGTTACTGACATTCAATAAACCAGTTACATGCTTCACTTATATTGTTACAGCATCACTGTTCTGACATTTTTCCTTCCCTCAGCCCCAACCAGCCATTGCAGATGGCTACTTCTTCTTGAACCTGGTTCTGCCCTCAGTTTCTTCCTGTTAAAAGGGAGTTTTTCCTTCCCACTTTCGCCAAGAGCCTGCTCGGAGTCATCTGATTTATTCTCTGTATTATTGTAGGGCCTTAACAATATCTTACAATATAAAGCTCCTGTTTTTTGTCATTTGGCACCAAATGTAGCAGCCTTTAAGTACTATTTGAGTTCTATTTTCATTTAAAAAGTGTAAAATGTAGTAGAATTCAAGCTTGTTCCTTTTTAAGAGTTTCATGTGATTTCTTATGAAATGTTAAGTGCTTGTGATCTACTGCCACAAACTTAACTAAACACTAAACACTTCTAAGGAAAAGCTTTTCTGGCACTGCGTAAAGTTAATTAAAGAGCTGATGTGTTAAATAGTTCCTTGCATCCTCTTCATGGGATTTCTGTGGTCTGTTTCCGATCAGACCCTATGGTCTATCCAAACACTTCGTCGCACACACAACTGCAAAGTCATCTGAGCCATGAGTAGTATCTGCATTCAGATCGCTGTGCTTAGTGCGCTCTCTTTCTTTGTCTTTAACAGAGGCGCATTTAGCCTTTGAAAAAAAGACCCCACAACCCCCCAAGTGAAATCAAAAAGCAGCATTTCCAGGAACACAGTGCGGTTTCACGCTCATGCTAATGGCAAAGTCAACAACAAGACCCCTGCTCAACAGAAATTACATGCACACATGCTCTCTGTTCTCTACCTTGTCTGAAGCTGGAATCAAAGGGCCGCGAGACATCCAATTCCAGGCCGTTTGTGATTGGCTGCATGCTCAGGTCAATCACCTGGTGGAGGCGGAGCTTTCGACAATAAATGGATGCAGCCTCGGGTTCAAGAGCAATGAGGAGCTGCTCAGGACAGTCAGGAGACACCAGACCAGCCTATAAAGGACACAGCAGAAGCTTTACCCATATTGTTGACAGACAGGCAACACTTTTTAGTACCTGGATGAAAATCCTTTGCAGTCAATTTCTGCCTGTAGTTTAGAAAATATGCACATCATCAAAATCCCCCCTCAATTGAAATGCTCTGCCAGGCGCTTACTGCAGCCACCTTCAGCTGTTGCTTGTTTGTGAATCTTTGCGTCCTCAGTTTTGTTTTAGTAAGTGATTTAATAACTGTAGGTTAAGGATCAGGTGGTCGACTTGGTCTTTCTCTGGTATTATCCATTTGCACTGTGAAGTGTTGTATGAGTAGTTTTACAGCATTTGGCTGAATTCATCCTGCTACTTCTTTTAGCAGTCACAACATCATTGAAGACTGATTCCACTGGCAGCATTAGATGCCCGTCCTGTAACATTGTCTCCACTATATGATGTGGTATGCTTCACATCAAGAGCTGTTCTTTTACGTCTCCATACGTTTTTCTTCCCATCTTTCTTTGTTTCATTGTCCAAAGGATCCCCCTCTTTTACAATATTTCTGACAAATTTTAATTTGGCCTTTAAGTTCTTTAGTGTAACCAGTGGTTTGCACCTTGTATTTACATCCATGAACATATCTCTTGATCCTAGTTTTGCACATAGCACTTTGCTTTCAGACTTCTGGCCTGCTTGTGGTTCCTAGAGTAGAATGGGAGGCATAGTCTTCAGCTTTCAGCTTCCCAGCTTGGATTCGGGAGACAGTTTTAAGATTAGGCTTAAAACTTTCCATTTTGATAAAGCGTATAGTTAGGGCTGGATCAGGTGACCCTGAATCCTCCCTTAATTTTGCTGCAATATAGGTCTGGCAAGTTGCTGGGAGCTTCCTGTGATACACTGAATGTTTTTTCTTCACTCACCTTTTTTCACTCTCTATGTGTTTACACACCACTGTGCATTTTAATCCTTAGCTATTATTAATCTCTGGCTGTCTTCCACAGAGTGTCTTCTATCCTGTCATCCTCCCCTCACCCCCAACCAGCCGCAGCAGATGGCTGCCCGTTGCCGAGCCTGGTTCTGGAGGAGGTATTGTCTGCTAAAAGCAAGTTCATTCACTATTTCCCTAATATTTTGATCAAGAAAACTAGAATATGAAATCATGAATGTATTATGAATTTTAAATATATAGCTAATGTAGGGAGAAAAAGAAAAATATTATAAAGTGAAATATTATAAAGTGAATGCATGGATGCATGTTGTAATAATAGAGATAATTAAAGGAGCCATTCATATATTTATAACTCAAATGTCAATGTTATTTAACATAAGCAGCACACACACACACACACACACACACACACACACACTGAATTACAGTGGATACAAATAAATAGAAACAAACACACATGGTGAATGACAGCAATGGGAGCAAATTCACTGACAGTTGGGATAAAACGCTGAATAGAGTAGGAGAGGTGTACAAGCATAACTCATGATATATTGGGGGTAAAGTTGAGTGTCAATGTGTGTGTGTGTGTGTGTGTGCGTGCAGGGCGGGGGTCTAGTTTAAACTTCCTGTGTTTGTACGCCGGTCTCCCTCATTGTTTAGCCATGATGACATCATCACCAGCAGGAAGTGCACACGCCCCAAGAATCAAGTCAGGAGCCAGCTCAGGGTAAGTGTGTGTGTGTGTGTGTGTGTATGTATCAGTGTTAATATCAAAAAGTGTATGGATTCGACTATTCATGTCTGTACTAAAGTGACTAAATGGTAGATGGCAGATAAAAGTAAATAAATAATCACAGTGTTTGTTGCGTCAGTAAAGAAAGGGTGGCATTAAGAGTAAAAGGTTGTTGAGTCTTTCCCAGGCTGGTCCTTTCCCATTGATTTATACTGGGATAGGACCTCTTGCATTCTTGGGCTTGTACGTACACTTCCTACATCTTCTATGTACAGTTCATAGAGGACGGTGTGTGCATGGGTGGGAAGATGTGCAAAGAGGAAAAGAGCAGTGTGC
>NW_005187732.1:234660-241909 GCF_000239375.1 Pundamilia nyererei
TGTGTGTGTGTGTGTGTGTGTGTGTGTGTGTGTGTGTGTGTGTGTGTGAAAGAGATTGTAAATAATCCTCTGTGAGAACATCAGTCCTTATCTCATGCTTTATTCACTATCTTTCTTTCCACTGGCCCGTTGTTCTTCCTATTCTTCCGATTCTCACACACACACACACACACACACACACACACACACACACACACACACACACACACACACACACTCCACAGTGATTCCCTGTGTATCCACATGTGCACAACACCGTGATACACTGTAAAAAATAAAAATAATTTTTAAAAATCAACAAAACAACAATGTGTTTTCATACCAGGTATGCTGCTTCTCTCATGAACTGTTTGGCAGGTTGTCTCCACACAGCAGGAACAGTAATCACCCATCTGATCTCATCTCCCTCCAGCACTGATGAAGACTGGTCTTTCACCTCCTAAAACAGGAGCCCCCACCCCCCCCACAAAAAAAATCATTTTCTTCTTGTACTCTGAAGTGAACCACACAGAGTGAAGTGAGCTCCCAAGGGGTTTCATTTAAAAGTGCTAAACAAAGGTACACCAAATACACATTCACGTCCTATCCTAGAATATGAGAAAGTATTCAGTGTACTGCAGTGGTGAATGAAGTGATCTGAGGTGTACCTTCAGCGCGTGTTCCCTGAAGAAGCGAAGGGCATGAGCAAACACGTCTATGGCCCTGACCTTTTGACCGTTCACCGCCTCCAGTTCCGTCTCCATAGTGAGGTCCTGCAGCAAACACAATCACAACTGCTGAAAAAAACAAAACGCCGCACCAGGAAGTCTGCAGCACCAGTTAAAGCTTGTTACTTTCAACCACAGGTTTACTTCTCAGCTGTGGGCAGTGATATAAAAATCTCCCACTCTTGCACATGTCAGTGCACCATAATGTCCTTTAACACCGGGTACGAGATGTCACTATTTTCACATCTGTTTCTTACACTTGTGCTGTGGATCCTCATTTTGAATTTGTCAAAGTAAAGCCAGTGCCGGGCCTCTTCTGGATCCAAGTCATGGTAGAAGTCTCGAGCGGCAAACCCAAAACTGTGGAACCGCAAATCTGGAGTGAGCAGCAGACACGTTGGGCTCTTCTGGTTGGCCACTCCAGGGTCGCCACCCTCCCACCGCCTGCATTTAGTGAAGAACCACTGTCAAAACTTCAAAATAAAAATACAGAGTATATAATAGATGAGAATACACACAGGCTCTTACTTCATCATGTGTATGGCTTCCGAGTCCTGTGTGAAGCTGAAAGCGTAGCCGCTGGAGGTCGTCCCAAAGTCTATAGCTATGACAACGGAGAATGGACAAGCCATCCGGGGCCTGACCTCCACCCTCTTAGAGAGCGATGAGAGACAGAGAGGTAAGAATGGATACGGTTGCTATCAGTAAACCTGGTGGTGTTTTTAAACTGACATTCCTAACATTAGTGGACAGAGTCAGAACAGAATTAATAAGCAGGCTTAGAAATCAGAAGCTATTTTTGATGGACCTCTACTTGCATACATTGGCGCCAAGTTGGTGTGTTTCTTTGCCACTAATTTCAGTCTCTCCGTAAGTTTTATACTGTAAGATAAATGTTATGGTAAACCACTAAGAGCAGTTAGAAGTGGATGTGGCATTGCAGGCCTCGTTTAAGGACTTTATATAAAGTTAAATGAGTAGTAAGAGAGGAATGAGTGTGTAGGAGTGCCTGTGGTGAGTGGCCGTGTGTGCGTGTGTGTGCAGTAGCTACCGGTGAGGGTGAGGGTGTGAGGGGAGTGATGCTGCAGTCATTTCTGGCTGTGGCAGGCGAAGATGGGGTGGATACGTTTTCACCTGGAAGACAAGGGAGGAGATGAAATGTGTGAATATGCAGTGGTGCTAACAGGGGATGTGGCTAACGAGGGAAGTGAAGGCAAATCCCCTCTCAAATATGAAAGTTTCTTTAAGTCTTAATATTGGAAAAGCACCACATGCACTCCCTGAGAACAAACATAAAGGTCATCCTGTCTGTTTAAGGAGATATGCAGTTATGGGAACACTATTATCATAACAAAGGAGGTGGTTCTGAACTGTCCTCAGCTACTGATACTGACATGCTGAAAGTGTATTTGCTGAGTAACTGCAGAAAACACCTCATTTTTCACCGTGGATGTTAGAAGATTAGGTCAAATGTAAACACACTTGACCTCTCTAGATCAAAAAGTCATAATCGTAATGAAATGGAATCGTGGGAATGCCCCTGGAATGTGAAGTGCGTAGTATACCCAAGTGGGAGAGGGACATGGAAAGGTCAGCATGTCCACGGTCCAACAGATAAAGAAGGAGAAGTCATTTGGACAGGACTGCAATAGCAAACTAGTGTTGATGTGTGTGTGTGTGCGTGTCAGTGTTTGAGTGTGTATCTCACTTGGTATCTGCAGGCTGTTGGAGTCTGGCTGCAATACGTCAGCCATCTTTACAGGAGCCAGGGTCTGCAGAGAAACAAACCGATGATAACATGATGAATGGAAAACGATGTCTGTGGAAAACACTGCTGTAATACATATTATCACCTATTTGACTCTTAACACAAAGAAAAAGGACTTTACCCAAGTTTCTTGATATATTTATAGGATACATTAGCTTTTTTAAAGCAAGTCTTATCTGGCAGGCGCACTGGCAACACTGTTGCCTCAGAAAAAGAAGAAGGTCCTGGATTTGAGTACACTGGGCAGCAGAGATCTTTGTGTGGGGGGTTTGCATACTTCCCCTGTGCCAGCGTGGGTTCTCGCCTCCCACAGTCCAAACATATAAATGTTTGGTTATTTTGTGATTCCAAATTAGTTGCAGAGTGAGGTTGCTGAGTGCTGAGCCGCGCAGTGCGTAAAAGTCCGTTCCAAACCTCCTCTTGCACAAAAACTGTGCAGCAGACATGGGTTTAGACAGCATAGCAGCTCCTGTACTTTTGTCCATGTAGTTTATAATCTGCTGCAGATACAATGATTAAAACCTGACCTTTTTATTCACATGTTTCAACATAACAGCACACGGATATCATGGCTCCATCAATTCACTAGCAGGTGCACTTTTATGGCCTTCAGGGATACTTTCGGAAGTCATTGTCAGGATTATTATTAGTAATAACACTCCTGATCTTTGTGCCATCACAAAAACCAACGTACCAGAGTCAAAGCATCACATTACGAGGTCTGTTCACCAAACAGCATGACGCAGACACTTCTTTGGAAGGCGCTACGTGCTGCATAAACATGTTGGAAAAATAGAAATAGGAAGAAAATGGGGAGTTGTTTTGGACGAAGAAAAGTGACATTAATCAGCGAAGGAGGGGAGGTGAACAAAGCACACGCAAACCATCATTCACAGCTAACATCAGCATCAAACTTAAAGCTGTTAGAGCTGCACAGCAAAGATTATAATATGATATAAGTAAATGAGAGTTGATTAAAATAGTAAGATATGTTATTATGTTGTTGCTGGAGTATATCTGCTCCATGCTCTGTACATATGCTGCATCTGCTGAACTGACTTATTTCTCCTAAAAAAAGCAAGTACTGCGTGTGTGTGTGTGTGTGTGTTTTTTCCTATGGCCAGTGTGTGTGTGTGTCTATGTGTGTATGTGTGTATGAGTATTGATTACAGCTCTGGGATTATACTGTGATCTGAGCCAGGAGTAAACTAAACAGATGAGTGCAATGAAACAAAGATGTGTTTGTTTAAATCTCTTTCTTGTGAGTGTGTGTGCGTAAGAGAGAGAGAGAGAGAGAATAAAGCGACCATAAGTTAGCTTGACATCCTTTCTTTGCATACACGCATGCGACATCTGCGCGCATTTATCCGAGCCTGTGCCTGGGACACTGGAATATAACGTGTGTGTGCATCGCTCGCTTCCTTTCCCAGCAGCTGTCCTCACTATTTGATGTTAAAAACAGAAAGAGGATGAAACTCCCCAGCTACTCCCTGCCTTTTCGTTTTGCATATACCTGCCCCCTCAGTAATGTCATTCTTTTTCTCTCTGTCGTCTCATCATCTCCTAAGCCTAATGTGCGGTGGATGCTTCACACCCACCCGAGTCCCAGCCGTGGATCAGCAGAACATGCAACTAAAACTCCTGAGTGACAGATTTTGCAAAACGCTCCACTTTTGTGCACCATTAACAATAAGCTCTATCAGTTTCTAGACTGCACAAACAAGATTTTGCCATCTTAGACAAAAGTTTTTTAGCTCGGAATAGAAGGATTATTGCATTCCTCTTCAGAGAGTAACCAACCTCATTATGCCAACAAGAGCTGGACTCCACAAAAAAAGCCTGATCTTTTAAGTTAACTCACCCTTTAAGTGCTGCTTTCTCCTCTGTGCCCCTTGTTGTTTCAGCCGCTCCTGGCTGCAGCACAAAAATATTCCCAAACTCTGGAACTTGGCAAACTTGGAATCTATCTCCAGGGGTTTGCGATGGAGAGAAAAAGGGAAGAGGAGGAAACGAGAGGATGCTTTTCTAGGAATCCCGTGTTAAGAATGCAAGACTTCTTCCCAGCTGACTTGCAGGCAGATTCTCTGAAACCGGAATTCCAGAATCGGAAGAAAACGATGGCTTGTGCAAGAAAAATGACAGGAAAACAAAGAAAATCCTTAGTTGCTTTCAAATGGATTTCTGAATTGGGTTTGCAGCTCAGCCTCTCTGCAGCTCAGCTCACCGTCTCCCTGCTCTGCACAGGAATGTCAGAGAAAAGTGGTGACACACACACACACATGCAAACACAGACACGCATACACCAGTTGCAGAAGTAGGAGGGCCGTGACAGGGCACGGTGGGGGATTTACCCCAATGGGAAATTGCCGTTTGCGTTGGCGACTGAGGGTGGAGTCGTTTTGAACAGTTAAGTCATCTCGCCCTCTCGCCCTCTCGCCTCCCACCCGCTCCTCCACATCTATCCTTCCACAGTTTAATTAGCGCTTCCTGTCTCCCTTTTTGCTCTTCTTTTCATCTTTTTATCTGTTTTTTCTTTTTTCTTTTTACTATTTTCATTCTCAATCTCATATCTTTGCACTTTCACTGATATTGCAGCTGGCCTTCTTAACCTCTTCACGCAGGCGTGCAGATCATACAGATATAGGGGGCGGTAGCGATGTTCTCTTTTTCTTATGCTTTGGGTGTCCGTCCGTGCATTGAGGTTGAGTTCTGCGCTGCAGGGATCTGATTTCTCCCCACTTGAGCTGTGATGGAAAGCAAACATTAACCCCTTGTGCTTGCATACACACACACCTACACACAGACGACACATTATGATTAACTGGGCCCTCTCCCAATGCACAGAAAAAGCAAGAAGTGAGAAGGAAAAAATGGCCCCAGGTACATATACGCACACATCCACATATACGCCTCTTATCCCGTCAGATTTCCAAATCGAATTAGAGTGTTGGCTTACTAGTGTGCAAGTGTGTGTGTGTCTGGAAACCATTACCTGGCACGCCTCCCCTTTGCTGCCCAAAAACCAAGAGGCCCCATACAGATCCTGCCATCACCTCTCTCTTTCTCTTTATTGCCTTTTTTCATGCACATGTTCCCCCCTCCCTTTCATTTGATCTCTTGCCCACGTTCATTTGCTCCTGCTAATTTTCTAGTCATTTACATCAGCAGTCGGGCGGTAACATTTCAGATCTGCGCTTTTCATCATTTCGATTGTGTTTAGCAGTCGGCTTCATCCCGATCATCATCACATCTACGAGAGGGGCCTCGCTCGGGTTCCGCTGCCCCTTTCGTCAGCCTCACCATTCTCCTCCGAGATTCAGACGCAACTGAGCACGGGAAGTGATGGAGTCAGGTGACAGGAAGGAACCCCTGCGTGGCATTCCTCTCATGAATTCCACATTATCTCTGGAACCCTGGAAGTCCTCGAGCAAAGGAAACACACCCATAACACAAATTCTAAGACAGCTCCTCTAAATAGCTCACGGTCACAGACGCGGCCTGAATGAGAACCTGTTCCCTCCCAAGATAACATCAGACCATATAATGTTGATGCAGAAGAGCCACGTAACAACAGTTCCTTTCCTTCTTGGTCACAGCACCCAGCTAACTCGGGTTACCGATGAGAGCAGGAAGAAAGCAGTAGTTAAAACTCCAGTAACAACATTATTTTTTAACTGATGTGTTTCACTTTCGCTTATGACCTTTATCAAGGTCACTGTGTTCTGTAAATGGTAAATGATACACTTTTATAGCACCTTTCTAATCAGCTGAACACAACAGCTCATTGCATTTAACCATGCAGTCATGGTCAAGACAACCTGCTGAAGTTCAAACCGTGCATCAAAATAGTGAAGAAAGGTGATTTTGAACATGGTATGGCTGTTGGTGCCAGACACATCAGAATATTTAAAAAACAAGTACTTAGTATCAAACAAGTATTATATTAAAGCCATCTTTAGACGTCTGCTTCCATGGGATAACTTACCGTGCCAGAAAGTCCAGATCATCTCAACTTCGATTTTTTTAACTGTTAGAAGAAAAGAATTTTCTAAATCTGGGATAAATTAAATCAGTCTTATATCTTATCTTATTAGCTCTTCTTAATGTTGTTAATTAGCATGCTAAGTTTTATGATAAACTAAGTCACTGCTGATGGCATTACTGGCTTCAGTCTTATCAGTGTCTTTGAACAAACCAATTGTACAGCATGAACATGCAAGACCTTTCTATTTAAAGAGAACATATTCTACTCATTTCCAGCTTCAAAGCTAGTAACTTTACTGATCCTTATTTATCATATACCTTTGTGCAGCCAACAGTTCCTTAACTGTCTAAAACAGGCTGTTTCTCTGCTATTAAAGCCAAGTTCCGGCTGACTGGCTGCCCCTTGTAAACAGAAGGTTTAAAAAAGCAGGTGGGTGGGGCTACTCTGCCAACATCTAGAGCAATGAAGCTTTAACCTCATTATTTGACACATTAGCAGTGTGTATATGAGCTTCCAGGATTGTAAATAACAATGGCACAATACATAAACTATGGAAATCATAATAAATGTGAGCCAAAGTATATTCAGCAACCAAGAGGCCCCCAAATCTGAACACTTGAGGCCCACAGTGTAGAACACAAAGGGGGGAACTGGAGGAGGAGTGAAGCAGCAGTATTGGCAACGCCGTTTCTCATTCTTTCAAACTTTCAGGAACAAATGTACAACATGAGGATTTTTTTTAGTCATGCTTAAATTAAACACAGTGCATGCCTGTTGTTCATTGCAGTG